>NC_050454.1:24386616-24686616 GCF_903995425.1 Onychomys torridus | reverse complement strand
ATGTGTTTCTTGGTGGGAGGATCTATTGAGTGTGTTTCCGAAGGATGCTGGTGTGTGGGTCAGGACACAAAGTAAGAAGATCTTCCAGTGTGGGTGGATAGAACAAAGAAGGCATATGTTTTCTCTCTCTTTCCTGGAGCTGTGTGACACTCTTTGTCATCAGACTATAAGAACTGTCAATCAAGCAGGTGGATTCTAGTTGTCATCGTGGTAGCTATGGCTGCTTTAAACCCCTCAAGGCTACTCAAGCATCTCTCATTTGGGTGGCTTTTCAGTTGTGACCACCCAGACATCTTGCAACAGCTTTGGAGAATTAATAAGTTCCACACACATTAAAGTTTCAGAATGCTCCCATATTACCTTAGCCGTAACTACTCCACATGACCATACTCACTGCTCATTTAAGATTTCTACAGGTGTCAATACGGTGAGGGAACAATTCCTCCTCTGCTTGTGATCGATCACCAGGGCAGCGGGCCTAGTGTGCTTGCATACCAGAGTGACGAAGTAGAAACAAATGGCCAGCAAGAGAGAGGCTATGTGTATGTGTGACTGTCTATATAATCAGCCTTGCTCTCTCTTCCCCAGGTGGTCATTCCTATAGACCTCCCTCCTGTACATTACCCTCCTGTGCTGCTGTAGTATTATATCTCAATAATGTCACACCCAAATGGCTTTATTGCCTACTGTGTTCCATATTGTTACTGGAGCAGATTGAGCTGGTAGCATGAAGAACAGACAGCCCCCTAGGTTAAAAGTCACACAAGTACAACCAACAATAGCTAGAAGATGGCTGAAGAGCAGAGACTGTGGGAACCTCAAATTAAGGCCAAGAAGGGAAAATACAGAGGAGAGTTTAGGATTCACAAAGTAAAAAAATTACTAAGAGCTGAGATGGCAGAAATGCTACAAACCCTAAGAGTATACTAGAAAGCCATCAAAATGACTAGTTCTGCCATCCAAGGAAATACAATGCTGAGTTGAGGGTCCAGACATTCTAAGTTCAGAGCTGTAACACAAACTGATAGTTTCTAGGAGACTGGCACTTAAAAAGCTAGAATGCTCAGAGCAGAGGGCACCAGCATGTGAAGTTCTCAGTTCCTGGCAGGAAAGGAGCTACAGCTTGCCTCTTTGTGGTTGACATCCAAATAGCGCTAAAGAACTCACATCCCATTGCAACACACCTAGCTAGAGTCCTGGTGGTTTGGAAACAATTTTAGGAGTTAGTAGAATTTTGTGACAAGAACGGGGCCATTTGAGTGAAGGAGAGCTAGATTCAAGTACAATTCTAAGTGTGTGACCATGTACAACACTGTTAAATTTGATTATATGCTTACCAAATGGGAACAACAAATCTAATAACTTTCACATCTTAGAGTAATTGGAAGAGTATTCACTGATGCTTTCCATATAGCTCCTGGGCTGTGGGTCAATGCTTATCTTTAATGATATTTTGGTACTTTTTGATGGTATGGGCTGAGTGAACTTTACACTTCTGGGTCTCTCATTTTGCTCTCCCATTCAGACTTCCAACTCTCTGTGTTGTAGTTCCAGACTTTCCTTCACAGACCTCCTTTTTGGGCCTCTGCCATTCCTGTAGTGCCTCACTCTCCATCTTGAAAGAGGGCAAATCATTCCTATGTTCACAAGCCCTACCTCTTAGCTCTTGGAGTCAGAAAAATGATTTAACAGCAAAAGGTAACACACACACACACACACACACACACACACACACACACACACACACAGCCTCCAAAGCATTATTCACAAGGCAGCCAAAAGTGAGAAAGAGGGAGGGTCAAGCTGGAGGAAAGGGCTATTAATGGAAGTAGAGTCTGGTGACCTGAGGTATGAGGAAAGGTAACTGGAGCAGTATGTGCTGAAACAATCAAATTCCAGTGTTCTTTATATGGCTGTTTATACGACACCTCAAAGCACTGTAACTGCACTCTGAAGCTACAGTCTGGGGCCACAGATATCAAAATGGTCACCCATTAGACTCTTATAGAACCCAGATGAAGGCTGAGTGTTTTCAACTGGTTTTAAGTCTGATGAAGTTCTTGAAAAACTTAGGTCATCTCAATATCTACAACAGAACTAATGAGAATATATTGTTATCCATGGGACCTCTGAAGTTGGTGAGAAAGCAGGTAAGTGAAAGCAATTTAGGCTTACTTAGACTTTGCACTGGCTTCAGTACAGGTGGATATTGCTTCACAGACTTTAAAATAACCACAAGGCAAAATATCTCCTTAAATAATGATTTAAATGTGTTTTAAAATTGTAGTGTGTACCTAAGAGCATGGACTGCTCTTCTAAAGGACCTGGGTTTGGTTCCCAGCACCTACTTGGCATCTCACAACTATTTCTCACTCTAGTTGCAGGGAATCTGATATCCTCTTCTGACCTCTGCTTGCACCAGGCATGCACATGTGGTTCATATGCATGCATACATGCAGGCAAAACACTCATACAAGTAAACACAAATAAATAAATCTTTTCAAAATTATTAAAAAAAAAAAAACAAGGAAGAGGATGGGAAGGGAGAGGAGAGGAAGCTGAAGAAGGAGAAGAATGAAGAAACAACTGTAGTACAACATGAATTATCTGTGTTCCGCAACCAATTCACCGGTTGACCACCTCTAAGCCTGAATGCAATGGTTTAAGAGGGTGGGATCTTTAGAGATGATTAGATAATGAGAGACCGAATCTCATGAATAGAATAGTTGTCCTTAAAAACCAAGAGAGGCTAGAGTGATGGATCAGCCATTAAAGGCTAGGTTCATAACAAAAAGACAAAAAGAGGATAGACAGCTTTTGAGAGAGATCACAAAGAAGGTGCCGTCTTTGCAGGACAACCTCAACCAAACATTTAACAATCCATGGTCCCCTTTATTTGGATGGCTCAATTTCCATGCCTGTGAACAATACATTTTTGTTGCTTTAAAATGACATAGTCTAATGTGCCTTATTTTATTTGCCTGGGAAGGCTAAGACAATCTTTGTGTTAAGAATTTGGACCCAAGGCAAGAACTAGATGGTACTTGAGGTTTGAAGGAGCCAGGGAGGGAAGAGTAGGGCCATGATGGACAAGATGGGTGTTTGGTGATTACCAAAGGCAGACTAGTTCTCTTCATAGCTCTGTCAAACTTTCGTACACACCACCACTACCATTACCACCACACGGCACCCTATATATGGATTTGCCTGCCACTGAAATTTTCCCAATTGCTTCCTCTGGTTTAATGGTCATGGACTGCTCCCTTGTTCTGAAAGAACCTCCTTGGGGAACATCAGTTCAGATAACTAAGACCTCAGTTTCTTTCTTGGGCTTAAATTACTAGTTAATGAGAAGGTAATTAATCTACCCATTAGTAGCACAACTTCATATTTTTAGAGTTTCTGCTTTGAAATATTTATCTTAATAAGGCTATCTTACATAGACAAAACCTTCAGTTTTCAGTTAAATAAGCAGTGATATTTAAAACATGAGGAAAGTTGAAGTTTCAGCTTTGATACCACCCATATCTCATTGACTACAAATAATACACCAACATTTCTTAAAGAAGGGTCTATTTCCTCACAGCCAGACATTATTCAGAGCGAGTGTCCTTGGAATACACATCTATAAATGGAATGCCTCCATCAAATCCCTCCTGTCAGAGCTCAAGGAACCCCATGAAAGAGGAGGTGGAAAGAGTGTAAGAGCCAGAGAGGAGAGAGAACACCAGGAGAACAAGACCCTTTGAATCAATGAAGCAAGCCTCATAGGTGCTCATAGAGTCTGAAGCAGCAAGTGCAGAGCCTGCAGGGGTCTACACCAGGTCCTCTGTGTATATATCGTAGCTTTCAGCTTAGTATTTTTATGGGACTCCTGAGTGTGTGGACAAGTGGGTCTCTGATTCTTGTGCCTTCTCTTGGGGTTCTTCTTTCTGTTGGGTTGCTTTGTCTAGCCTTGATGTGATGCTTTTTGTCTCATCTTATTACATTTTATTTTGTTATGTTTGGTTGTTATCTCTTGGAAGCCTGTTCTTTTCTAATGAGAGACAGAAAGGGAGTGGATCCAGATGTGAGGGGAGATGGGGAGGAGCAGAGGGAGGGGAAACTGTACTAAGGATATGTTATATGTGAAAAAAATCTATTTTCAACAAAAGAAAAAAGAAGAAGGCTCTGTTCCAACCACATCCACTTCTCAGTTCTCTTGAAATTGAGCAAGGAATGAGTACGTGGTTCCTTCACCCGCTTCGCTCTCAGCCAGATTGGAGTTGGATAGCTGAGCTAAAGCCATAGAATTCTCTTCTAACTCCCCTCATCTGGGTAATCTGCTATGCTCTCATTCCTCATCACTATTGGAACTTTACAAAGTGTAGGAGAAAACTCAATAGTGTATGTGGGGATAACTTGGGAAACCTCACAATGAGACACCACTGTCAGCTCAGAGGCAGATTTGGTAAGAAGCAGCAACAGTCTTAAGGGGCCCTTCTGACGATGGGTCTTCCTATCCCCTCCCCAGATTTCCTCCCCTCCCCTCCTATGGAGCTAACAGCAGACTCTGCCTTGTTCTTTGGGCCACCTTCCTGCTCCCTTGAGCCCCTCCCCAGCCACAACACTGTCCTAAATATTTTCATGTACCAGGCCATATTTGCATTACTTCACCTAAGGGCTCCCCTCAATGAACCTTCTTCTATTACCCTTGAAAACTTTATTTTGTAGCTATTAATCTTAACATTGGTCTGTTTTATAACACACTTAGTTGCTAGCATAAAAGTGGCTGCCAAGATGCAAATAATCATGTTTCCTGATCTAGAAGATTCATGTTGTTATTTTCTTTGTGAAAGTCCATTGAGCTGAATATTTAGGATTTCTGCTCTGTCATATTTCAAGACAGATTTTAAATAATAATTTTAAATAAAAAGATTTTAAATACTCCCATCTTTACTCTCATCTATTTCCTGAAAGCTATTTTTTTCATCTGCCCCCAAACTAGGAGCAAAAAACATGGCTAGTACCTAAAAAATTATCATAGGACATTTGATTTCAATATTAATGAACCTTTTTGTAGAAATGGAAAAGTCCAGCAATAAGGTAATGAAATATATGAAATTTCCAGGCTCAAATTCTGCTCACTGGTCAGCTATCCTAAATGGCTGATTAAATGTTGACAAACCATTGGCTCCTCAGGCTCAGTTCATGTAACTATAAAATGGACCTTCTTGCACTGGCCTTCTTAATATCATAAGGACTCTTTCTGCAAACATGTAATGAGCAAGGTGACTATGAAATGGATTTACAAGGAGCTTCCTGCTTCCGCCCATGTGGTTTGGTGTGTGGTTTGCATTACAGGAAGCCTAGGGTCAGATCTTTGTGTCTCTCTTGGTACAGTAGGAATAAAAAATCATTTTGTATCATGACAAATCATTACTTTTAATTTCCTCTTCTTTTTCAGCCTGGATCCCTACCCAGTTTCAGAGAGCCCTCCTCATGTTTTCTCTGCTTATCAGGCACCAGGTTGGATTCATGAAGTCACTTCTCCACCCTGTTCACCCTGTTCAGGGCCACACAAGGAATCGGTTACTCACTGTGCATCCTTGCAGTGCACAGGGTCAAATCCAGCAGGAAACAGCTGCAGTGGGCCTGTAGGAAGGTCATGAGAAAGGAGGAACAGGAATTGGTCTGCTTGAGACAGCAAAGATCTCTCAAAGAAAAAAGCCTGATTGTAGCCCATCACAGAACAAGCTGCAAAAGACCACTCCCCTTGAATGTGCTCTTTTGAACTTGTTACTCAGAAATTGACCAGTCAATCAAGGAACAAGGATTAGTGGACTCCCTGTCCTAGATAGGTGTGGGGCTCCCACCACAGGCCAAAGGCTAATGCAAAGGCTGAATCTTCTCAATGATATGAATGTTCAGGGAACCAACTTGGGCCAGGTCAACTCTAATTTGAATCTTAAGTTATGCAGCTTTATGGCTGTGTGGCCTTGGTCCATTTGAATGTCACCTGTTTATCTAAAAATGTACAAGTAGTTTTCTAATGAGAGAAGACACAGAAATCATTTATCACTGTGGTTGACACATGGTAAGCACACATGTATGTAATTGGCACACAGTAAATAATACTCCTTAACACTGCTATCAAATTAAATTTGCAGAAGACCGCTATGGTTTGAATGCTCTATCCAAAGATCATGCACAAATCTTATTTGCATTACAAGGTATTAAGAGATGGGGCAGGTTGAAATCTTTAAGACATCATTAGGCTATAAGGGTTCTGCTCTCATGAATGGATGAGTCCATTCATGAATTAATAAGTTACCTTGAGACTGAACCTCAAGATTGGTACAAAAGCCAGTTTGTCCCCATTTCTTGTAGATGTGCTCACCTGTTCATATGATGTCCTGTGACACCTCACTACCCTGCAGAGTCTCCAACAGCAAGAAAAGACCTCAGTGAGTATTGTCTCTCAACACTGACCAACTCAACCTTCAGATACATGAGCAGGCAGACCCTTTATTCTATCGTGTAGTATTTAGGTACAGCAACAGAAAACTAAGGCATATTATCATTGATTGGGACTGAGCTCCTGAACTCAGCCCTTAAATGGATTAACTCAAAATCAGCATCTAAGATGCTGATCACAGGCTGAAGCCTGGGCTACATGTTTATAAGATTTGTGGGCAGTTAGAAGAGAGGCCGTTGCCAACTCCCTAAACAAGCCAGCAGAAGGAAGTTCCCTTTGCTCCAACCCTGACAAGGAAAGTTACATAAGGCAAATTAATGTTAACCAATCTACTGCTGTTTAATATCATTATTCAGGCTCCCTCAAAAAACCCAACTGTTCTGCCAGATCATTAGAGAGCTTTTGTATTTTATGGACATGAGGCTGCCCAATTCATGAATCATTAACAGAATCCCATTATGTTATTATACGGAATTTTTAAATTAAGAAACTGATTTTTAAAGTTCTGGTGTACATTGTTTGATTCTATTAGTTATGAAGATGATCTGCTCTTGGTCTGAGGTCTGGGCTGCCTGCTAGTAAGAAGTCAATAGTCTGAAGTTGAGAGTTGAGCAGATGGAGGTGCTCCTGTCTTACTAGCCCTCCATCTCTGGCTGTGTCATGAGCACAAAGGGAGTGTGAAGAAGAGGAGAGGATAGCAGAGGTGAGGTGAAGGGAGGGGAGGGAAGATAACTTCATGTAGTCACTGGGCGTTTCTCATTAAAAAATGTCCTGTTGAATTATACCTTGAAACCCATGTAGCCACAGAATTAACTATGGATGAACTATGTTCACTCCTACATGAGGAACAACCATATGCAGGTATGTGAACGATAAACATACTTGATCAGCATTCATCTTTTTTGATATACAGGCAAGACCACATCAAGACACGCTCCTTTATGGCCAACCACCTTGTGCAAAAATGTAAACAATGTTAAGGGTTAGGGTCAACTGCTCCTAGAAATACAAGACATGTAAATAAATAATGTTCTCCAAAGTTTGCAATGATACCCTAATCCAAACAGCTCTAGAAGATGTTATTATCATCCTTGTTTTGATGTCTCATCCTGTACTGTTAGAAGAGTACCTCTGTTTCTGGGAAGCCAGTGGCTGCCTGTCCCCTTGCTATGCCATGCTCTGTAGCACAGGGCTGAAGCTATGATCTGCTGGTAATACTAATGCTGCTTTCTTTCTGAACTTTTTTCTTCTCACCTATGGAATGGGATGAAATGCCTTACTCTGTGAAATGAAGGAAAACACCAGGGAGCATGCACATAGCAAAAAGATTCTCTTCACCTGACAGAGCCCCAAGGAAGGAACTGAGACTGATGTGTCTCCCCTGATCCTCCCTAAAGTCTAGTCTGCAGCTTTGGTTCTAATTGTATGGAGAGAATTATGTTGGGACAGGGATGTGAATGTCAGGAGAAGTGAGTGGAATGAAGCACCGCCTTAACTCCAGGCACTCAAATTATCTCTGTTCTAGGCAAGGCACTCTCTTGTTTTATTTCTTTGTATTCTATGTATGTCTTTGTCATCTCTGGATCCCACTTGTGACAGCTCATGGGGACTCACTAATAGACTGGGAGTCTCTGCATAGTAATGCATTTAAAATGCTCTGGTGCTGCATTGTTTCTGTTTCTGTTTCTCTCTCTCTCTCTCTCTCTCTCTCTCTCTCTCTCTCTCTTCTCTCTCTCTCTCTGTCTCGTGTGTGTGTGTGTGTGTGTGTGTGTGTGTGTGTGTGTGTGTAACATCCTCAGAGCTGATTGCCAGTTATTTTAACCCACTTTCTAGTTGTATGAACTCAGCCCATTTACTCAGCATTGTGAAACTTCAGTTCTCTTATTTCTAAACTAACGTTCATAAAGCTATCTACTTCAAAGTATTGAGAATATTAAAATACGTAAAACATAAACATCAAGTAGGTGCTAACTAACCTAAGTACCATCATCATGACTACTACTCCCTTGTGTGGGTCGCATGGACCAACCTTGTACCTATCCCTTTATTGACCATGTCTGAGCTCCTCTGAGGTGTAGACCACAGAGAGAAGTAGCTAATTCACAGGGTGTAGGCTCTCATAGTTTCACTGTGTACTGCCAAGTTTCTCTCCAGAATGATTACACAGTCTAAGTTCACATCATCAGTTCCGGAGGATTCCGGGAAATGTTTTCTCAGCCACTGAGAGCACAGATTTTAATAAGTTTCTCCTCAAGCTCCACTGACATCATCTGTCTGGGAGACTTTTGTCCAAGTTGGGTGGAGAAACAGCTCTCTGACATGCTGCCAATGTAGCAGCCTGTGCCATTATGTACCCTAGAGCCCTGAGTCCTCAAAGTTCATCAAAAGGGAGTCAGACTCACCCTGAGATGTGGCACATGGCCTAAAGTGCTTTCTCAGGGTTTCTGACTCACACTGTAGGAGGCCTCGGCCATCCAGCTCCCTAGGGATCCTGGGTAAGGATCTCTACTTCTGGGAGTTATTGCCTTTGCTACATGATGTCCACTTAGGATACCAAGCAGAGAATTATTGTGAGAAAGATAGTTTTGTAGAAGGTCAGAGTTCTGATGACCAGAAGCTGTTAATGTGAAATGATGGAGCAGGAGAGATGGGGCATCTCTTTCCAAAATTTCCTTGTGGTCAACTATCTGACCATGGTTTAAAGAACAATATAAATGAGAGGGTTTGTGTTAGTCTTTGAACTTGGTAACATTTTCCCTAGTAATAGTACACCATCATTACCTGTGTGGGCTCTAGGTTCAATGCCTATTGGTGTTAGAGGAAGTAAGCACCTAAGTAATAAACACTAAAGGACTTGGGCATCAGATAAATGTTTAGTATCAAAATGTGGTGAATGTTTGATGCATTTGGAAGATGTGTCTTGGGCTCCCAGGAACAGTAAGAATAGCTCCAGAGGAGACTCTGGACCCTCTGAGATGTGTCAGCTATATTCAGGCTGGCACTCATATCACCATAAAGATGCTAAAAATGCTAAGCATGGGGGTCTTTGATGTAGTTGAAGACTATATAGTTATAATTTTCCTTGGTTATGATAAAAGATAAATTAGATATAACTTTAGACTCACAAATATATGATAGATAGGATATCTTCTTTGATTTTTGCCAATACAAATACACTAAATATTATAACTATAATTCTTGCTTGATAACTTTTGATATATATAATTTTACTATGTTAAAGTTAAAACTTTCCTTTTAAATAGAAAGAAAAGGGGAAATGATGGGTGACAGTGCTCTGCATGCTATGAATGTGTTGCTCCAATTGGTTGATAAATAAAAAGTTGATTGGCTAGTAGCCAGGCAGGAAGTATAGGTGGGATAAACAAACAAGGAAAATTCTGGGAAGAGGAAGGCTGAGTCAAGAGATGCCAGCCCGCCATCCAGGGAGCAGCATGTAATGGCACAAAGTTAAAGTCACGGAAAATGTGGCGATTTATAGATTAACAAAAATGGGCTGAGTTTAAATGTAAGAGCTAATCAGTAATAGGTCTTCGCTAATGGCCAAGCAGTTTCAATTAATATAAGCCTCTGAGTGTTTACTTGGGTCTGAGTGGCTGCAGGACTATTGGATAAGAGAGGTTTGTCCCAACCACCTGCCAGCCAGGACACAGAAAAACTTTCAGTTACACAGTCCTGTAATCCCTGCTCCTTGGAAGGCTTAGGCAGGAGGATTGCAAATTCAAAGCCTGCTCAGGCTGCAGTGAATCAAAACTCTATTTTGCAACTTAGTGAGACTGTCTTAAATTTTATTTTGAAAAGTAAAAAGAAAGCAATATATATATATCCTGGTGATAATGTACCAGACTAGCACACACCAGGTCCTAAAATTAAGTCCATGCATCTCAAATAGTAACAATAATTTTTAATGCTAAATATAAGAGCTGTTAAGAATCTACAATCTAGGTCTAGAGTTCAGTAACTTCAAAAGCACTCTTTAATGAGAGATGAGTCAGTAAAATTATGTGGGCTGTATATCTTTCTTAGAGAAGTTTATTGAATTTTAAAAGCAGAAAGTAAATAAACCATCTATTCTCTACCCAGCACTGAGCTGTTTCTCACATAGTGTGAGTTTCTACTTACAAAAAAAAAAGTACAGTGACTGTTAGTTGTGTTAAAGCTGTTAGAAATGAGAATCAACTGAGATTCATGAAGATGTAGAGCTCTCAGGGGTGACAGAAGCAGAGAAGAAAGCCCTGAACCAGATAATGGACAGGCAGCAGCTCTGAGTGACAACCATGTAATGCATCTTGGCTGATGTTTTTGTGCTGGGATCTGGAGACTCTCTGCTACATACTCAAAGTGTTTAATGTAACAGAGGATCCTAGGGGAATTTTAGATTGTCATGGTCTGTTGATTACTTATCTCATTGCTACTTAATGGATGGGAAGTTTATTTTGGCTTATAGTTCGAGGAAGATACAGTCCATCTTGGCTAAGAAGGCATGGTGGAAGGTGGCTTTGTGGTGGCAGATGCTATGTGGCTACTTGCTCACATCTTAGCTGATGGAGAGGAAGGTGAATTGTATACTCTACTGCAGTGGTTTTCCACCTTTCTAATGCTGTGACCATTAAATACAATTCCTCATGTTACTGTGACCCCCAACCATAAAATTATTTTATTACTACTTCATAACTATAATCTTACTACTGTTATGAATTGTAAGTATCTGTTATGCAGGAGATTTGATATGTGACCCCTGTGAAAAAGTTGTTACACCCCCACAGGGGTCATGACTCATAGGTTGAGAACTGCTGCTCTATTTCTCTTCATGTACTCATTCCAAGACCCAAGTTCATGAAATGGTGCCACCAATATTTATGATATTCAAAGATATTCTCTTCTTAGTTAAAACTTTGAGAGAGACCTTTACAGATACATCCAGAAATGTATCTCCTAGGTGACGCTAAATCTAATCAAGTTGAAATGAAGATCAACCATCAACTTTTCTAACAGATAGCTCAGTTTTAAATACTGCCAATCTTTATAATTACTTTAGGAGGCAAGGCAAGACGCTGCTCAGAAAGGATGAATTAAATAGGGAGCACCCAGTAGAGCAGCATGGTTGAAGGTAATGCTGGAGGTAAGGTTTGGGGTGGGTGGGATCAGGGGTACAAAGGTGGAGGAGGCTATGATCAGTAAAATAACAAGAAGTTGAGGTTTCAGATCTGCTGTAAGATGTTCTGTATGTCAAATATGTTGCTCTGATTGGTTAATAAGTAAAACACTGATTGGCCAGTAGCCAGGCAGGAAGTATAGGCAGGACAAGCAGAGAAGGGAATTCTGGGAAGTGGAAGGCTGAGGCAGAAGAGATGCTGCCAGCTGCTGCCATAACAAGCAAGATATAAGGTACCAGTAAGCCATGAGCCACATGGCAAAGTATAGACTAATAGAAGTTGGTTAATTTAAGATAGAAGAACTAGATAGCAAGAAGCCTTCCATGGCCATACAGTTTATAAACAATATAAGCGTCTGTGTATTTATTTTATAAATGGGCTGTCGGACTGCTGGGGCTTGGTGGGACCTGGAGAGAGAACTCTCTAGCTACACAGATCTGATTCTAGAGTCCAACTTGGAAGGTTCTGATATAATATTTCCTGATAGCCTCTCCCCTTTTTATCCAGTTTCATCCCATGACACTCAAGGGAGACAGTTCTGAAGTTTGGCCTACCTACTTAGGCACCAAGTTGATTACACTGTGTGCACCTGTCTCTGAATTTTCTGGAGCTCAGCCATGATGGACACACGCTACCACAGGCTCCAAATGAAATGCTCTCAACCCCCATCTAAAGTCGTCCCTTGCTTCAGAAGAAATGGGACTAGGGGAACAATTTTAAGCCAGTTCTGGCCAGCCATCTTGAAGCTGGCCCCAGTAACTATAGCCTATAATCTATTCTGACTTCATCTCTTGATTCTAAACACTAGGACTCAATCAACTCAAAACCTTTTATGGAATTCTGCTGGGAACCAGTCCTTCTTAACTGAAAATGAAGTTAAGAATAAGTATTGGTTCTGGGTTCATGAAGATTCTAGCTGAGGGAGAGACTGCATCTAGTACATAGACACTTTCAGGAAGATAACAGATGCTAGGATGGGGAAATGGAAGCACGTAGGAGGTCCGCTAACTGGAACTGGGGGTGGGAGGGTGGGTGGGACAGGAAGGACTCCTTAGGGAAGTGAGAACAAGCCCTGATGCAAAGGACAAGTGGGAGTGAACTGAGTAGACGTCTGTGGTACAGATGGAATGATGATGTTGTCAGGAAGTTCAAGTCACAGACATTAAAGAAGATAGAACACACTTAAGGGTCTAAATGTAACATAGTTAGAGCCACAGAGGATATTCCATTTAATTTTCTGTGAACTGGAACAGGCTACTTGACTTCTTTGACATATATATCATTTGCCAAAAAAAGAAGGGACGTTACTCTATAGAGTTTTAAAGGGGAAATGAGGTGAACACAGTGATAGACCTTGGCTCAGTATCTGTTTTGTAGTAGATGTTCAATAAAGCTGTATATTTATACACAACTGAAGATTAATTGAATCTTGCAGATTCAAAGACATCATAGCAATTATTTGCCTTCTTCATACTCAATCATGCTTACTCTAACTGTTCCTTGTGTTTTCAGGTAGGGGTTTCACTTTGGATTTCTTTGTGGGTCCCGTCTTAGCTGTTTCCATTAAGTGGGGCAGTGGTAGATCCATAGCTCATCTATTCTACCCAATTGCTTGGTAGGATTCCTGCTCAAAGTCCATTAGCTAAAACGGATAGAATTCTGGCTTCCCACAGAGGGTAGGAACATGAAAGTGAATCACATATTCATATTAGAAGTCCTTCCCTTTCCCATGCCAGGTTTCCATGAGCCTGCTGGCCCCCGTGCGCTCCCTTGGCAAATCCAGCCTCAGTGTGCCGAATCCATCTTCACCTTCACTTTAGAGCATCTTTGTCACAGCATTACAGGTTGGTGGATAGAATTCACTCTTAATTTGAAAGTGCTTTATCTGCCAAAGAGGATTGTCATTTCTGTAGAGTCTTGGCCACTCTAATGTCCTTCACAGTAGAAAACAATCCATGTTACAATGCCTTTGCTTCAGTGGACACTGATAACTTTTGAATCCGTGTCTAACAGACACTGCTCCTTGCTTTAGGATGTAAATGGTAGTTTTCCTATCTCACAGCCACTCCCAAACAATCACTCAGAGGCTTATATTAATTGTATATGCTTGGCTATTAGGTCAGGCTTATTACTAACTAGCTCTTATAACTTAACCCATTTCTATTAATCCATGTATTACCCCAAGGCTCATGGCCTTTACCTCTATCCCATTTTGTATGTCCAACGCATTCTCCATCTGGTTGGTGACTCTCTGACTCCACCCTTCCCCTTCCCAGAATTCTTCTAGTCTGGCTTTCCCATTCAATCTCTTCCTGCCCAGCTACTGGAAAATCAGCTTTTTATTAGCAAATGAGAGTAATACACATTTATAGTTACAAAAAAGATTGTCCTACGGCATTAGGACTAACCCCTGACAGCAGAGGAGTAGTGATAAGAGATGTGGCTTGCAAGGAAACCTCACTAAATGTCTTCTCAGCATTCTTGGGGGTTCCTAGGAGTAGGAATGATGTTGAAGGAGCCTTAATAAAAGAAAATCAAATTGGTAAATGGGCACTAGCAACTCATATACCCATCCAGGGCTCCTTTATCCTCCAATGTTCCATTGTTTGCTTGCCCATCACAAGGGACAGGTTCAGCACACTGAATTAAAGGAAGCAGCAATCACACTGGACTTCTTCCTTACAGGGAGCCTGCACCAGGCTTTCATATCACTGCTCTATCTCTGTCTTTACAAAGTATCAGTAGGCTTTTCCCCTACAGACCTCTGGTCTGGTGCTAATCTTACCTCAGAACTAGAAGTACATCATGTTTATATTGTTGTCATCCAACCTCAGGTTGACAGGAAACTGGTAAGTCCTTCTCAGGAGAAGCTGTTTTCTCTGCCTCAAGTCTTCTTGGTCCTTTTTGTCATCTAAGACGTGTCTGATCTGTTTCGAGGGACACACATACTATGAATTCATTGTATACAATGTTTTGGATTGATCTTTTACAATGCCCCTGTTTCCAGAAACCAGAACCACGAAACTTAACTCTACTTTTACCTAGTTCCTGAGGAAGTATAATGTCTTGCTACTTCCTCTGGAGCCCTTGGTTGCTTACCTAAGGAATGTTTGTCATACAGCTAAACCAACCCATCACATACAGTGTCCTACTTCCTGCTTGTTTTGATGTCTATAACATTTGCTCTGTTGTGCTTAGGTTCACAGTGACTATGGAGCCAAATATTAGTTAGGGTTCAAGAACAGAGCTTGCACCAATTCTCCTACCTACAGACTGCAGAACTGGTAGGCAAACCATCCAACAATTCTGTCCTACATTGCCCTCTCCTGAACAGCCTCCTTTATTCTTCCTGGGTTTAATCACCCTAAAGCCAGGTATGATAACTAAGTGAGATTCTCTTTTATGTCCTAGGACATACACCCTGGTATGTGATATGGTAGCAATGGTCCCACCAGTCTGAGTCACAAAGGATAGCATCCCCTATTCCAGACCTTTAAAAACAGTCTCCAGTTCAGGGGCTACAATAATGATTCAGAAAGGGCATTGATTCCAGTAGGCCTACGGAGCCAGGTCCATGAAATGAAAACTTATTTATCTTATTTACAGATGTTTCCCAATGTCTAGTGCAGGACTCAGAACTTAGTGTTATTCAGTAACACTAGATACAAGAATAATAAATCAACCTAAAAGAGTAACAACTTTGAAAAAATGGAAGCTAATGTGAATTCAATAAAGGGATTTTGATTTCCTCTTTCAAAAAATGAAAAATAAAAACGAAAGAATTGAAATGAATTTAACAAACTTTGAATTTAAAACATTGCAAAGACTTAATTAAAGATGGAATGTGTTGGGCTGGAGAGATGGCTCAGAGGTTAAGAGCACAGGCTGCTCTTCCAGAGATCCTGAGTTCAATTCACAGCATCCACATGGTGGCTCACAACCATCTGTAATGAGATCTGGCGCCCTCTTCTGGCCTGCGGTCATACATGCTGTATACATAATAAATAAATAAATAAATAAATAAATAAATAAATAAATAAATAGATAGATAGATAGATGGATGGATGGATGGATGGATGGATGGATGGATAGATAGATAGATAGATAGATAGATAGATAGATAGATAGATAGATAGATAGATAGATAGATAGATAGGTAGGTAAATAAATAAATAAATAAATAAATAAATAAATAAATAAATAAATAAATAAATAAATAAACCTTTAAAAAAAGATGGAATGTGTCTTATTTACTTTTCTACCACTGGGATGAGACGCCATGGCCAAGACAACTTATAGAAGAAAAGGCTTATTAGGACATACAGTCTATGACCCTCCTGAGGAGACACACAGTAGCAGGCTGGCAGACAAGGTGTTTGAGTGGTAGATGAGAGCTTATATCCTGAGACACCACCACCAGGCAAGGGTGAAGGCCAACTGGGAATGGTCCAGACTTTTCAAATCTCAGAGCCCACCCCCACTGGCACACCTCCTCCAACAAGTCCACACTTCCTAATCCCTCCCTAACAGTTCTACCACCTGGGGACCAAGCATTCAAATATATGCGCCTAAGGAAGCCGTTCTCATCCAAACTGCCACAGAATATAATCGTCAGTATTAGACATTATTAATGGTCATCATCTTTGTTGCTACGGTATTCTCTTACACTAACAACAGGAGTTCTGATGATAGTTTTGGATTTTACAGACGAATTTAGTTAAATGTATTCATTGAGCATCTAGGCCTAAAAAGGAAAAAAAAAAAAAATTGCGTCATGCATGCCCTTGACTAGATCACAAATTTCTCAAAAGTGGGAATGATTGACTATTCATTTCCACACCTTATAAAGCATTTGATATGTAATATTCTGCTCATAGACCTTTGTTCTGGTGTTCGGTTTGTGCATTGGTGAATAGCTTTATTCTACCTATAATTCTGTGGGATGGATCATCACAATGACGGTGGTTTATGTCTTTTAGTAAAACCTGGATCCAGTTCTCTCAATAGGTAGTAGCTAAGAATACACACATGGACTCCAGGAAAAATGTTCCTTATTCCATTCAGTTCCACAAATTCCATGGAATAAAATGCTGCGGAATCATGACACACAGATTCACACATGGGCACCTTGCTGATCCTTGTTTTTCCTTCCTTCTCTTTTTTCAGAAGTTTTAATTTTTCTAGACCTCTGATTCATATAAAAAAATGTCTTGCCATCTTGAAGCAATACTCTGGCAGTGTAGACTCATCTATATTTCACAATTATGTACTGTTAAAAAGCAATACTTACAGGCTCGCCAGTGACTTCTTCAGCTGTCTTTTCGGTCACATGCATACAACTGATGGAAGGAAGGCTAGCCCAGCGGATAGGTTACTGTGCTACCTTGGTACCCCTCTGACTTACTACTGCTAGCATCATGGGAAGAATGTTCCTGTTGTGTTGTTAATGTAGAATGTCCCCCATGGGCTCATGTGTTTAGACATTTGGTCCCCACACTTGGTCCCCAGATAGATAGTAGTGCTGCTTTGGGAAATTGTGGGACCTTTGAGGGGGGTCACTGTGGAGGCAGGACATGAAGTCATAGCCTGGTTCTGCTTCTGCCATTCTGCCTCAGGATCTCTACTTCCTTGTCTTCTGAGGTGTGACAAATAGACTCCGGCCCCATGGAGCTCCACTGCTGTACCTTCCCGACCATGATGGGTTTATATCCCCTCAAACTGTGAACCAAAATATATCCTTCCTTCTTAAATTGCTTCTTTCAGGCATTCCCTCACAGTGATGTGAAAGATAGCTAGTGCAATTAGCATTCATATATTTTATGTGTATGAGTGTTTGCTTGATGTACGGATGTGCATCACATGCATGCCTGGGTACCAGTGGAGGCCAGAAGATGGGTTTGGATCCCCTGGATATGGAATTAAAGAGGACGGTGAGCTGTTGTGTGGGTTTTGGGAATGGAACCCAGGTCATTTGCAAGGCAAGTGCCCGCTGCTGAATCATATCTCCAGTCCCAGCTAATACAGTTCCTAATAAGAAGTTCTAAAAGAGAGAGAGGGTGTCTTAGCTTCAGGCTGGAGAGGTAACTCAGGAGATACTGGCTGTTCTTACAAAGGACTCGATTGCTTTCTAGTACCCATGTCGTAGTTTACAGACTTTGTACCTCCAGTTCCAGGGGATACTGGTCTCTCCTGGCCTCCATGGATATAAAGTTGAAGGTGTTAAACTCTCTCACTTTCATGACTAAATTTAGGTTCCAGTTCTCTGAGAAGAATAAACAGGTGTCTTTTCCAGCAAAGAACCATTTATCTACAAGACCTTTACTTTTAGGGTGGAGGGAGAGAACAAACACAAGGTCTAAGTCAGCCTTACAGTATCTCAAGGACAAACCCAGTAGCCTGCTTCTTAGTCACATTCAAGCTTGTGCAAATGTGTCCAAAAAAGGTAAGACTAAACCCCAGCCAATTAAAAATATACTAATATAACCACTGCTCACTTAACCAATTAGGGAACTGACCCAGAAACTCCCCTCAGCTGTGCTTAAAAAGAGCTTGCATGTCCCGCTTGGGGTCTTCGCCATTTTGCACAGGTGAGCAACCCCACATGTATGATAGTATAAGAAATGCTCTTGGTTCTTGCAGCCTATTTGAGTCTGGGGTCTTCCTTCAGTGTTTCCTCAGACCCTACAAAGTGTGCCTATGGTATACATGTAGGCAAAGCACTCATATATGTAAAGTGAGAAAATCTTTAAAAACCGGTTAAAGGAAATTAGATATTCTATAAGGAAACATCCAAGTGAACTGGGAGAAGATTGTGATTTAGATTTAAGTAAGGATGGCTCTAGATCTTCAGGGAAAAGAGCAACTACTCACAACCCTGGATAGCCTTCTAAAAGAAGTTCATGGGTTTTATCTGTAGGGCAGCTTCTCTGGCCTAGCCCCAGGACCTGTTGTGAGTAGTGGGAACAATAAGAATGGGATGGAAGGGTCAACTGGAAATCTAGTGGAGCATGAGAGGTAAGGGATAGATATCCAGGCACAAAGTTGGCAGGATAGATTTTACATTAGACATTGTCTTCACATAGAACCACCTTTTTGGAGAAGAACATACTGCACAGTATTCACCAGATCAGGTTTTAAGTAGAATTACATGCTTAAGTATAAAGTTAGTATGAAGTCAATGGATGGAAGTTCGTCAATTACATGTCTGTTTTGCATTGGCATATATACTTTTGAAATTGTTAATGATTTTCTTAAAGTTTAAAGAAAGTATACATGCATGGAAATCAATCAAACTAAATAGTTGTATAAGCAACTTAATTTTTCTTCCTGAATGATTTAGCTCTCGTTAACAGTTTGGATTTAATAAACTTTTATTAACAGTCTGGAACAAAGTAACTATACGAATTCTGTCTTTATAGACAGAGAATTATTGCACCTTCAAAGATAGGGAACCTTTACATTTAATAGACTGTTATGGATTTGACCAGATTGATAGGGAAGTGGCATGGCCCCCTCCTAAGGGGAAGTCTAGCCTGACATTTATAGAAGGAATAGCACTAAGTCGAAGATCTGCATACCAATTGTTCCATGTAACATCACTCATATTATCGCCTCTTTGGAGAAGGCTTGATTCTATCCATTCTGCTCTGTTTATTTTGTCCATAACACTCACCTTCCTCCTAAAGGCTAATTATTTTCTGTTGTCTATCTGTCTTCACCAGATGGTCAGCATCATGAAGGGTTTAAAACTGTTGGCAAAAACATTAGGCAGAGCTTGGGGAACTCAGTGGAAGAGGGAAAGTAATGGCTGTAGGAGGCAGTGGGGTTGAGGACATCATGAGAACACCACCCACAGAACCAACTAAGCAGGGCTCAGAGAGGCTCACAGAGACTGAAGCAGCAATCATGGAGCCTGTATGGGTCTTAACTGGGTCCTCTGCATAGATGATATGGTTGTGTAGCTTGATATTCTTGTAGGACTCCTAACAGTGGGAGTGAGGAGGAGTCTCTAACTCTTTTACTTGCTCTTGGGAACCTTTTCCTCCTACTGGGTTGCCTCATTCATCCAGGATATGAGGGTGCTATGGATATCGCTCTGTATAAATAGAATGCTGTTTGGCCAGTGGCCAGACAGGAAGTATAAGCAGCACAAGAGAGAAGAGGATTCTGGGAAGTGGAAGGTTGGGGCAGGAGAGACGCTGCCAGCCACCACCTTGACAAAAAAGAGATAAGGTACTGGTAAGCCACGAGCCATGTGGCAAAGTATAGATTAATAGAAATGGGCTAAATATAAGAGTAAGAGCTAGACAATGGTAGGCCTGAGCTAATGGTCAAGCAGTTTAAATAATATAAATGTCTGTATGTTTATTTTACAAATGGGTTGTTGGACTAACAGGGCTTGGTGGCACCTGGAGAGAAGCTCTCCAACTACATGAGGGTTTGTGCGTAGTCTTACTGTAACTTGTTATGCCATCTTGGGTTGATATCCCTGGGAGGCCTGATCTTTTCTGAAGGGAAAGTAATGAGGGGGGTGGATCTAGGTGAGAGGGGAGGTATAGGGAGGGACTGGTACAGGTAGAGGGAGGGGAAACTTCACTCAGGATGAAATGTATGAGGGAAGAATAAACATAATAAAAACTGTTGACAGTTTTCTTTGCTCCCTTATCTCAACTTTCTAGAAAAATGCCTGGTAGGTTGAATTTAAAGCCTATGCATTCCCAAAGCCATAGACACACAGTTGAGTGCCCCTTCTCTCTTGCTTCTATCTGGAATACAGGCTTAGTGCTGGGCCAGATCTGGCGCCATAGGAAATGGCCAGGAGAATTTCAGGGTCTCATGTCTTTGCTTCAAGGACTGAACTCTAGCTTGGATTTCCAGTGTCCCTCCAAGGATCCAGTATAAAAAGCTAGCTGCTGGCTCATAGAATCACTGGGAGGCATTAGAAACTTTAAGACAAGGAATCTAGCACAAAGAAGTTAGGTCTTTGGGGGTATGCCTGAAAAGAGATAGTGAGATGTCAGTCTCTCCCTCTTTACTTTCTGGCAGACACACAGACAGAAAACTGGACTGTGTGGGCCGTGCACTCTGACGGAGATGCCCCACCAGCTGCAGGGAAACTTGAAGCATGTAATGTACATATACAAACGGAGGAGGCAGGTTTATTGCATGCAGCTGAACAAGGAATAAGGTCTAGCTAATCTCAGGACAGGGTTTTTATAGGGGAACCTGGGTGGCTGGAGACATCCAGGAGGAGGAAGCTGTGGTTGATATTTTCCGCACACTCTGTCAACATCCACACACCAGCCAGGGGAAGGCTTTGCATTCCCATGAGACTTCAGCTTTATGCTCATGTCAAGAACGCACATCCACTCAGGACTTCATCCACTCCTCACACTCACCACAGGTCCAAAAGCAAGGGACCAACCAACCGTGGACTAAAAACTCAAATACTGTGATTTTTCTCAGGCATCTTGTTACAGTAACTGAGAGATAACTTATACAGACACAAAAACATCAATAAGTGTCTACCTTATTAAGTAGGAAAAATAGACTTCTTTATATAATCTAAAGAGTCTGGTCATTTATCTGTTCATTCTCCAATCTTATGTTGCATTCTTGCCTGCAAATGTTGTTTCCAAATTCTGTGGGCAAACAGCTTCAGCTAGATGTAATCATCAGAGAAAGAAAGGAAAGGGGAATTCAGTTCCTTTTCTTTTCCTTCAGGTTGTATCTCCAGCATTGACATTGTCTTCTTTGTGATCCCAAATAATGCCCACAGCCCTTCTTCCATGGTCCCAGTTTCCATCCAGCACCTATCTTATTGAAACCTGCCCATCATTCTACAATATGTAGGTATAGTGAGGCAAATATGATCCTTTCTTGGGCTGTTATGTGCTTCTTGGCATTGATGCTAAGTCAGGGTTAACTATAACCCATAATCAAACCATGAAAGTCTCATGTTTTGTCCCTTAATCCAGATTAACATGGAAAATATTTCATCTCCTTCCTGACTGACATGTCATCTACAAACATCTGATGCTCAGAGTAGTAGGGATGGTAAAAATATCAATTATTTTGGAATTAGAGATGAGTTTAATCAGCTTTAAAGTGCACTTAGTGAAGAGGTTAACATATCCCTCCTGGTTCCCTGGTGAATATGTTCGTGTTCATGTTATGTGAAAATACTTTGCAGACATTTTCAGAGTCTCAAATCTAATTGTGGTTAAGCCAACAAAGGGATTTGGCTTTATCAGAAGTTTATTTTGTAAGGCTGACACATACATAATTCTGCCAGATACAGTACCCATCCCCCTATACTATGCTGAAGCCAAAGATCCCCTTAAATCAAGTTCAAATCCTCAGTTATGCAGAAATATAAACAATCTGCTCTGTGTCACTTGGAATTATATTATCTTTAGGAAGAGAGTAATATTCTAATATTAAACAGTGCTGACCTCTGTATGCAGAAGTTTGAACATGAGAGAAGAGGAAATTCTGAAATGTCTTCATTAGAAGATAAAAGACTGTATTTTCACACAATACACAAGCACATATATTTTTACCATTAAATATCTCCTCTCTGTGGAGTCTAGTTATAATTAAATGATACACAAAGAGTGCTTCCATGGGTACCTAATGAGACTACCCTTTGTAGCAAAAAGCCAAATAAAGATGCAGAAAGATTTGCCAAGTGTATAAAATTGTCCCAGTGCCATGAGTTCATCCTCAGCTGTGAACATGGTATTTGTGGGTTTCTCAGATGACTTGAGAAAAGTAACTAATGAGAGGGCAGCACATCTAATGTACATTTCCACCGATTAAAGATCTAATATTGTCTTTGTCCTCAGGAGACCAAACTAGTAGAATAGATGGCCCATCCCTGCATAATTATCCAAATAACATCATTCCCCTTTCTATATAAAATTGTGATCTTAAAGAAAACCAACTGGATGTAGTCAGAACTCTGCATTCTCTTTCCACTGGAGCCTTCAGAAATCCAAGTCACAGCTCTCCAGTGCAGGCCCTACGGTGCAATGATGGATAATTTTGAAGAAGATGCTGCCTTTTCTGAAAGGACATTTAAAACTTCCTTCTATGAGGAATTTTTGTTCACTCACAGGGTAGTTGCACAACTGCATGATCGACCATCTCCACACTTGCTTCAGGCTTTCCAGTCCCCAACAGGTGGCCTCATTGCGTGCTCAGTTACACAGTGACTCAGGCTGTCTCAGAATATAAGCAAATCTGAAGTTTCTGTTCACCCTCAAAGAAAGACCATCTTCTCTGAAGCATTTGACCCCTGAAATTTCCAACATCCTGTTATTTAGAATCAGCAAGTGACCCTGATGTTGAGCTGGATTCATATATAATGAGGCAGGAAAAAAAAAACCCTTTATTGGCTGACATTCTTCTAAGATATTGCCTCAATAAATGGAAAAACGAACTTTAAAAAGTTGAGAGAAGGCTAGAGCAAGATAGTTAATCCATCTTCTAATAATAATAATTACTCACCAATCATCCCTCAAAGGGGAAGGGAGTCCCAGACATTGTAGATCTTTTGCCTTATTGAAGATTTAGCGTTTGCAAGTTTAGGAGAAACACCGAATTACTCAGCAAAATAGAGGAAGCCAAACCATGCTTGAGAACTGTAGAATGCAAAACACCCCTCCACTGAACAGCCAAAGTGAGACTTTAGGGAACAGAGGTGAAGAGAATTTGTGGTCAATTCCTTGTTACCCTACCAGAGTTTTGGTAAAGAAAACGTTGTTTAATAATTGTCTTGTCTGTAGCACTGAGGAAATACAGAAGTATTAAGATTAATAAGAAGAAATAGGCTACATTCAGAGACTGCCAGAAATCTAGACCGCCCACACAGTGGCGAAGATGTCGAAGTGTTCACTTGCTGCCATGTTTTAGCAGCAGATCCTCAGTACTTTTCATGGGGAAAAAGGAAATATCAAAGAAATCATAATTTGCCTTAAGGGGTCACCCAACACCTATTTATTTTAAAAAAGATTTTTATGTACATTTTATGTACATGTTTGTGTCCTTTGAATCTTGAGAAGACAGATACACATACTAGTCAGTAACTTGTGCTCCAGACAATAACAGTGGCTTTGCTTTGAAGAACAAACTTTGGGGAAAAGTGGAGCAAAAAGGATCATATACTAGCACCCCACAAAAATGCACAGTATGTTTACCGGGTTTACCAGTAAGCCTTCAACCCTTGGCATTCCTTCCAAACTTTTTAAATTTTACCTCCCACATGTCCCAGATCCCACTAAGAAAAACAAGCTGCACTGGATTGTTAACAATTGGTAATGAGCAAATATATTTATATATTTTTGAACATATTCATTTGAAGTTCATGTGAACTGAACTTGAGCGAAGTATATCACTTCTTTGTTCTCTTTAAATTACACTTATATCTGATCTTGGAGAATTCTAGAATATGCCACTTTGAAAAGGGTGTGTTCTTTTATACTATTATTCTTTTTTTACTATGTGCATTCATTGTATTTTTTACTATATTACATAAGGGCATTTTCTTTTTTAAAAAAAATAATTTTTATTCTTATTTTATCTGCAGTGTTGTTTTGCCTCTATGTATCTCTGTGTGAGGGTGTCAGATCTTGGAGTTACAGACAGTTGTGAACTGCCATGTGGGTGCTGGGAATTGAACCCCAGGACCTCTGAAAGAGCAGTCAGTGCTCTTAACTGCTGCATCATCTCTGCAGCCCCCATAAGCACATTTTTATACAAGCACATATTACATATTGAGCACATTGCCTTCACTCAAAAGCAGAATACCCCTAAAGAATTCAACTGTTATAATTTCCTCTCTGAAGATTTCATAACAGACAGGTCTGTCTTTTTTTTACAATTCTGTGTGGGTACTTTGTCTACATAGACTTCTGCACACTGTGTGTGCTGTGCCCTTGGAGGCCAGAAGAGGTCATTGAGTTCCTTAGATCTGGAGTTAGCCACCACATAAGTGTTGGAATTAGAATTTGGGTCTTGATGAGCCAGCCAGTGCTCTTAACCACTGTGTCCACACCAGAGAGAACTCAGCATCAGGCTAAAAAGCCCTCTGGACAAACATCACTACAGACCTCCCATCATCTCCTGTCTGTCCTCTTAAGGGCTCACTTAACTTTCCTAAGATTTGTTTGCTTCCTCATAAATTCCCTTTCTCTCTCTCTCCTGCCCCAATAAAGATGGAATAAACTCCAGTAATTTCCTCTTTGGGTTGCATTTTTCTATGACTTTCCACATACACACTCAGATAAAAATCTACCTCGCCTTTTGAAATTCTTTTTGCTACTTTATTTTTCAGGCCCACAAATACTAAAGCTAAGTGGGTGGAGGGTAAGTTTTCTTTTTGGACAAGCCTCTACTAAGGTGAGAGAGGAATTCAACCATGGTCATTACTGGTGTTGACACTAAAACACAGCTCAAAGCAATAAGAGATCATTTAGTCTGAGCCAAATATGAATGACCAAAATCTGGAACACAGATCCAGTTTTCCCTGAACAACACGCTCCACTGGAGAAGAAGGCACATTAACTTTTACGTGCAAATACATTAGTAGGACACTAGGTAAGTGGGCTACAGAAAATTGTGTGACTCTCTTCTATAGGTTCCAGATGCTATATCAATCTTAGCCTTTGGGTTGGTGAAGGCAAGAGGTCTACTAAGCTTAGCAGTACATCTCAGGAGCTTTGCTGAACTGTCTCAGGAATGTGAGGTCAGGTACTGAGGCTGGAAGTAAATGACTAGTGTAGATAGCCTGTGAAAATGTTGGCATCAATCAATATCCCATCTCTCTACAGTCACAATATTGTCGAGGGCAGTCTTTAGGACCTCCAACGTAGATGTGGCTTCTTAAGGTCTTTAGGTCCACCCTTGGGTTGGGAGAGAGAATGCTCCTCAGTCTCCAGCTAGCATCCAATAGTCTATTTCTGGAAACATAGGAAAGTCAAGCATTGGTTCTGAGACACTCTTTGCCCAGTTAACATTGGTTGAGGTGTCCCAACAGTGTAGACAGACAAGTCATAGCTGAGGTAGAGGTCTGAGTAAGTATTTAGACTCCTTAGATGCCACTGCCTGTCTCTTACTGTGTCTCATCATGCTGCAGGGAATAAGTACATCTGTCTACTGTCTCAGAAGATGCACTCTCCCCCACTTCCCTAATATACTGCTCCCATAAGGACCTCAGTCCTCCCAGACACAAAAGCCAGAAAGAACAATTACCACTGGTAATGTTTGCTCTCTGTATCCACAACACACTCCTCTACCCAAGCAAATCCTTCCTGTGGGAGGCAGAAAGATATTCAACACACATGTCAAGGTATCCCAGCAAGACACCCAGATGTGTATTAACAGGGTTCTTCAAGTATGGCAATGATTGATTGAAGTTCTAGTATTGCAACTCTAAACAATAGGATCTTTAAAAACTGTACCCCCTCACGGCCTTCTCAGGTCTCACACACCTCTACAGATAGAATAGACTGAAGCACAGTGAGCTTGAAATATTGGGCTTGTTCTTAGAGACACTGTTCTCATCATTTCCCAATGCTTCCCTTTCTTGTCAGTAGGATACTCAGATCTGATCTTCTCACCATGAAGACAGCATCCCGCGGGACAACTTCAGGATCTCATGTTGCTTCCTAAAGCTGGATACGGCCACTACCTTCCCTACTGAGTTGTTCCATGTCCTCACTCACCCCTGTCCCCCTGGTCGGAGATGAGTCTAGCCTGCCAGGACTCTGGTCTCCAAGCTTTTCTGGAAAGTAAACATCTGGGGACCTCTTCCTGCCCCACCCCTCATCTTCCAGGAGAACATAATTCTGGGTTAGCAAACCAAAGGCAAGCCCTGGTCTACCTGGCTCCTGCCAGAAGCAGCAGTGGCCTTTGCAAAAACAGCAAAAATAGCAGCCAAGGGAAGGAGGGGCAGAGCCCTGGCATTGGGTGGACCTTACACTCCCCCTGCTGCTTGTTTATATGCAGCCCAGAGAAGGGAAAATGAGGTCACCAAGTATTGCTGCTTCCCTTGTTACTGGGCCCAGGTTACCTGTGACATGACCTCCTAACTGGACACATTGGGATTATGTAAATATATATATATATATATATATATATATATATATATATATATAGAGAGAGAGAGAGAGAGAGAGAGAGAGAGAGAGAGAGAGAGAGTGAGTGTGTGTGTGTGTGTGTGTGTGTGTGTGTGTGTGTACCACCATGCTGCTTATGCAGTTTTATGTATGCTAGGAAAACCTTCTACCACCTGAGCTCCATCCCTGGGTTCAGGTTCTATTTGTTCTACGGGACAGTGTTGTTGTCTCACTTTGGTCCAGTCAGCAGCAGCCCTACCTTACTAGTCTCTACTGTTCACAGATTCCTCTTATACATAAAAAAACTGGGGGTCAGAGGAACGAGGTGACTATGCCAGCTTCCACAAATGAGTAAGTTGTGTATTTCATGATTCCAAACTCTGATTGCTGGTTTCCTGCTCCCATTTGCAAACTTTGCATGTGTCTACCTCACCAAGACCTCTTTAGATTTATCTGTTAGCGGTAGATGGAAGAGAAATATTAAAACATCCTAACACAGCCTGTGGTGGTGGCACATGACTTTAATCCCAGCACTCAGGAGGCAAAGGCAGGTGGATCTCTCTGAGTTCAAGGCCAGCCTGGTCTACAGAGTAAGTTCCAAGATACAAAGAAACCCTGTCTCAAAAAGAAAAAAAAAAAAGTTTATATAAAGAGGGTCTGAGTTCTTGTCATGAAAACTAGGTATGTACTTGGGGAATTCTAGAAGTTGGCATCTTCAGGAGACCCTGTAGTTCATGGCTGAAAGTAAAATCTAAACTAGTCTCTATTATTTAAAAAAAAATTGCTTTCTGTTTATAGACTAGTTCAATTTAAGCACCACTGTGTATATGTGTATATTGGGTCCTCTCTCTCTCTCTCTCTCTCTCTCTCTCTCTCTCTCTCTCTCTCTGTGTGTGTGTGTGTGTGTGTGTGTGTGTGTGTGTGTGTGTGTGTGTGTGTTAGAGGTGTCTATGGGATAGACAAGCTTTAATAGAGAACAGGGCAAAGCCAAGAATAAGCACATTGTATGCTACAGACCTAGAGTGTTCTGTAGCTTTGAAAAACATTGTGGCCAAACAAAATGTTCTGCCAGGGGCAACCAGGGTTAGCTTTCTGTCATCTCAGTGCGAATAGGTTATATTTTCCATTTCCAGTTATAAAGGTCTTCACGGCCCAGCCTAAGGCACTGTCATCTTATGTAGCTCGGTAGACTGGTCAAACCAACCGTTCTGTTTGGAATCTGAGGAAGGAAGAGTAGATTTCAGAACCTTTTCAGAGAAATCTTTAGTCCTCCCAAAGGAGATTCTATTCACAGAGGATGGAGGCGTATTTTCTTTGAAAATTACATGGCACCATATTAAAGCATTCTTCAGTGGGGTAAGGATTTCATTAGACCACACTATTAACAACGAACTTTCATTAACTGAAAGTGAAGGCAATGTTCCTACAAGATCTCTTACAACCTCCAATGAAGGTCGTGACAAAGCCAGTAACTGTCATATTGCTGACCCAGAAAGCAGAGATCAGAAACCAAACTAATTTGTTCAAAAAGACCTTCTGGAAGGTGATGGAACGTTTCTGCCTTCATGGTCTTGACCACTCTCTTTGAAGCAGTACAAATCAGGCAAAGTTATGCAGATGGAATCAATGGTAGTTGGCATTAGATGACCAAGAAATAAACTGTGAGCAGCCAAGTTAGACATCCCAGATGCCCAGCCTATGCTTTGCTTCCTCAGCACTAGGAAGCCCATTGACTGGGTACCACTTTCTCAGAAGGGGGTAGGAGCAGGATTCCAAAAACACAAAACAAAACAAAATGAGAGGGGGGGAGGGAGAGGGAGAGGGAGGGAGAGAGAGAGAAAGAGAGAGAGAGAGAGAGAGAGAGAGAGAGAGAGAGAGGGATTGGGCTTGAATTCTGTCTTAACCTGAGATTTTTTTTGCTTATTCAATGAAACTGACAAGACAATTTTCCGAGAGGACTTTGGACTAAGGATGGAATTGGTTTCTTCATGTGAGTCATCTGATCTTCAGGAAGCTGCTATACACAGCAAAGAAAGGATTTTTGTAAATCTCCAGCCTGAAAATGTCTGTTCCGTTGCACATTTTTGCTTCCTATTTCCCAGATATCTGCCACTTTTACATTTGCCCTATTATTAAATATTTTCTTTCAGTTTTTTTTTTCCTGCAGCTTATGCCAATACACATCCTTATACAATGCCTAGTCATTTTTTCTGGTTTATTCTGAACTTCAAAATCAAAATAAATGAGTGTGTTCTATTTAGCAATGATTCTTTCTTCCTTAAAAGCATGAGTTGAAGTGGGGAGACCATTACCTCAGCATGCTCAGACGTTATTAAATTACTCAGGTCAGTAAAAGGGGAACAGAAAAGGCTGGGGGCGGTGCTGAGAAGGAGTGAAAGAATGGTCCTCTTGTTGGCTCACACATGACATTATTTAGAAATGGTTTGTTTTGTTAATGTGACCAGATGGCTCCCAGCCATATATAAAAACACCCAAAACCATAGTGATTTGCTTGACAAATGTCCTAAGACCAGTTAACCCAGACTGAAAGGTGTGTGGTGGAGGGGCACCCTTGTTCAAGGGCTTCATTGTCTGCTGAAATAAAGTAGCTCTTGGTGTTGGTAAAATTCCAACCTTCGCAGGAAAGGCAGTTGGTTGAGCTGGAAGTTACAGGTTTGAATTTTCACTCTATCTCTTCCGGAAGAGGTGACATAGGCAAACCACTTCATTCCTTCATCTGAGAGGCACGGGCCATCGTAACTCAGCATTCTGATGGGGTTAAAGAGAGCAGGAAAGAACGTGGAACAGAGCCAGATGCTTGGTAAAGGAAATATTAGGCAACATCTTAGCTGACTCAGTAGATGAACTTGGACATGTCTTGATACTTCAGATCTTCATTTCAAGAGGACACAGATCATAAGAGAACAAAAGGAAGTGTTGGTCTTGAAGTCAAGAGATGGCTTCAGACAAATTTCACAACCCTTTGTTTCTTTTTAAGTTTTTATTTATTTATTTGCTCTGTGTTCATTTATTTATTTATTTAGAGACAAAGATGGAGACAGTGTGTGTGTGTGGGCGCGCACGCACGCGCATGTGTGTGTACACAACTTCTCCCCTCCACCAGGTCAGCCCAAAGGATAGAACTCAGGTCCCCACACTTGGCAGCAATCACCTTTACCCACTGAGCCACCTCACTGGTCATGATTCTTATTTTCTTGATGTGCCAAATATCTTTCCCTTTCTACTTGTAGGCGGCACTGTGCGTCACCAACATTCATATTCTGTGCTTTTTTTTTTTTCCTGTTGCTAAAACCAGCAACCATTGCAAAGCTGGTGTTTATGTTTTCCCAAATTGCTAACTTCTGATGGGAGGGAAAGACTTTGCAGCATATTCCAGTGGAAGAATTATAGCCAGGCTCTGCAACTTTAGTCTGTTCTGTGCAGAGACAATCAGCAGCTCCCCAGCAGAGTGGCAACTGTGATCATAATTATCTGTTTCTGGAAGAGTGTCACCACCTTCTGTGACCTTGTGCTTTCAAGTTTAGTGAAATGGCAGAGTAATGTCACTGTTTAAATCCTAGAACTACCTTTACTTGTACAGAGTTGGAGTCACAATTTTGAACACTTGAGACCCCGAAGAATTTCAAGGCCTGGTGGTTTCATTGTTGGGTAAATTAAAAGATAAAGCTCAGGAAAGCCTGAGTTCTTCAGGGGTCAGATCAATCTTCTGGGTGGTATTCTGGCACATGGGATATACATAAAGCTTAAATAACATAGCCCAAAAGAAAACTCTGGGCTGGAGAGATGGCTCAGAGGTTAAGAGCACTGACTGCTCTTCCAGAGGTCCTGAGTTCAATTCCCAGCAACCACATGGTGGCTCACAACCATCTGTAATGAGATCTAGTGCCCTCTTCTGGCCTGCAGTCATACATGCTGTATACATAATGAATAAATTAAAAATCTTAAAAAAAAAAGAAAAGAAAAGAACTCTGATTTTATCTTCACTGAAGAGTAAATGTTTGAGATAATGTACCTTATTTTCAATAACTAAAAATAAATAAATAAAACAGAAAACAATAATGTCTAAGTAAAACATTACACATTCTTTTCAAATTTTTACTATTTGGACATGTATATGTGAGTGTTAGAGAGATAGGCAGAGAGAGAGAGAGAGAGAGAGAGAGAGAGAGAGAGAGAGAGAGAATGTCTGAGAGAGAATGAAGGTTCATGTGTGCCATGGTGCCTGTGTAGAGGGCAGACAACTTTCAGGAATTCGTTCTCTTCTTCATCCTCAGACAAGGTCTCCCTCATTTCCACCATGTTGCATACTCCAGACTAGGTGACCCACGAACCTCTGTGCAATTCTCCTGTCTTTTTTCCATCTTGCTAGGTGTGCTGGGAATAGAGATGTGCACCGCACGCAGCTTTTTCAGACAGATTCTGCTGATCAAACTTGGGTCATCAGGCTTGTAGAGCAAGCACTTTTACCCACAAAGCCATCGCACTGGCCCCATGAATGCATTCTTACTAAAAATTTTAATACTACAGATAGTTTAAGTCCTCTTTATCATGTCATCTGGAAGGAAAATCTGAACACAAAGATAATGGGTTTCAGATTTGATTTTTTTCCTTTTCTTTTCTTTTTCTTTCTTTCTTTCTTTCTTTCTTTCTTTCTTTCTTTCTTTCTTTCTTTTTTTTTTGAGACAGGTTTTCTTTCTTTGGTGCCTGTCCTGGATCTCCCTCTGTAGACCAGGCTGTCCTCAAACTCACAGAGATCCACCTGCCTCTGCCTCCCAAGTACTGGGATTAAAGGCATGCACCACTGCCATCCAGCTAGATTTGATTTTATAGCTGGGGATAGTGGTACATCCATATAATCTCCACAAAGGGGGAGCTGCAGACAATGAATATGAGGCTAGCCCTTCTCAAAGGTTACTACTGTCATTGGTTAACTGTGAATCATCCAGAGTGTTTTCCTCCAGTACACAGCATATGAGATATACTAACTTCACTCAGGTTTCACGGAAGCCTAAAACCTCAGAGAAGAAGTGACATAGATAAGAATTATCTAGTCTAAACTACTTTATAGCGGAGCAGGCGAAGGACTGTCCTTGAAGCGTGGAACTAGAACAGCTTTTGAGCTTCAGTTGAGGTTCCTTGCATTAGACTATGTAGGATTCATGAACAAATTCTAGTGTTTTTCCCTCATAATCAACTAAGAGGAGAAGAATTTAGAACTACTGACAAACCATTGTCAAATTTTCAATTTTTTAGTCATAAAATAAATGGCAATAAATTGTAAAAATTTAGGACTACACATATCAAATGGAGGGATCTTCCTTATATTTATACTATGCTATGAGAAAAAAATAAAGGGAATTAAAATATCCTGAGTTGAGTAATATATTTTAAATACTTACTGTCTACCTTCTAGGTCTGCTAGCATTTCATAGATAGTCATATAAGGTTTGGATCTAAATGCCCCTTCAAAGGCGCACAGCCTAAATGCTTAATTCACAGCCTTTGGCGCTATTGGGAGATGAGGCAACATTTAAACAGTAGAGCATAGTGGATTCAGGACGGTTACCTGAAGAGGAATTAGGGGTTCCTGTGCTTATTCATACCCACCCCCTTCCTAGATAACATAAATACACAGTTTTCCTTCATCACCTGGTCCTACTATCATGATGTATGATACTGTCATAAGCCCAAATCAACAGGACCAGTGGCTGTGGAACCCTCTGAAACTGGGATCTGAAACAAATTACTGCTCTATTACATTGATGTTCGTAAGGATTTTGTCATTGCTACAGAAAGTTAAGTCACACAAATGGCATTGCATTGCTACGTACAGAGAAGCAAGCAGGTTTGCACTGAACTGTTGTGACTGTCAAAAGCCCTTCTCAACAGTAGAAAGGCTTCAAGCTCTCTTCTGACTGGAGTTTTTTGCAACCTGGTTTTCTACATACAGAGCTAAGCAACACTTGAATGCTGGATTTCAATAATCATTTTGTTTGTCCACCAACACCTTTCTCAGCCAGCATAAAGAACTGAATGGTTTACCTGTGTCGTAACCTTCAACAAACAAGAACTGTAGCTACTCCTGGAAAAACAGGAATGGTAGTCAACCTGGGCTTTGATGTCCTCAGAATTTTGAACCAAAATTGGAGTGGGGGAAATACTAAACATTCTAACAAGACTTGGCAACATGGTCATGGTTTCTCTATGGGTAAGTTACATAGCATGAAGAGTCCACTATGGAGTCATGAGCTACAGAGCCTCACAGAATACATCCTAGTACCCTTGGGTATACAGTTTGGTCACCTTGCAGCCTGCATGTGTTCAATTGCAGTCCTTAGATAAATTCTTCAAAGTTTTTTTGTTGCATTTTTTCCATTTCAGTTTGTTAGAAATATTAAGCCAGACCATATGACTTGAATATCCTAAGATGTGAAACATATGCTCACAATGAGACAACAGAGGTAGAATCACAGAGCCAATGCCAATTTTTATTTCTAGCAGAGACTTCAGATGCCTGTACAATATGTTTATTTGAAAAGTAGCTGTTGTTCATCCTGTATGTCTAGGATCATGTGATGCCATCCCTCAGTTCCCTTCCTTCATGCCAGTAGAGTACCATTTTAAAGAATTAGCGGTCATAAGAATAGAGTATAATTTGAAAAGGAACAGAATTTCCCCTTTCCCTCAAACTAAAAAGGAATCATCATCAAGTTCCTTTGACCCCCTTCATAATACTTGAGGGTAGCTATAGAACCTGTCAACTGTATGTGGTAGTTCAGAAAAAAAAAATTCCTTTGTTTTCTACAAGTTTGCAGTTCTCCACCATTATCCCATATCATACTTTCTGGGTATATGAAAACTAGCCAGGAAGAAGGAAGCTTCCATGGTAGTTTCAGCTAGCTTTCTCTGTACTGACCACCCAAGGTGTGCTCTGCCTTCAGAAAAGGGGTCTTATAAGTTATGAACTTCATTTCTTTCTTTCCTGATTGTGAAGTCACTTTCCTACTCATTCTGGAGATTTCTGACTCCTCAGCAATTCTACTTCCTCCTTCTCATCCCCTTCTGAATTCTCTTGAAGAAGAAAACCTAGAAGGAAAGAATATTGTGGGAAGACTTGCTACAGTCCATTCTCTACCACTTCTATTAGACTTCAGGGTTCTTGGTTGTAGAATAGATGAAAACAATCATCTAGCATCTAGCCTCATCAGCTGAGGTGACTAAGGAATATGAAATGGGTGCCTCCATGAGTATTGACTTCTGTCTCCTTTTCCCAATTATTCATTAAGGTAGTAGATCATCTAATTCTGGTCTATGATCACATGTCATTTGGAAGAGTTTCCTTGGCCCTAATGTCCAGCTAGACCAGTTCTCTCTATTCTGAGAGCATTGCCTCCAAAGTGGAGCTAACAGGCTCTGGTTCTGGGTAAAGCTCAGATCTCCCCATCATTCTCATTACTGTGGGGTTACTGTGAACTCCATCATAGTATAATATTTCCAGGAGTGTCCATCATGAAAGGCCCAAGTCTCACATGATGTGTTGATTATCTGTCTCTTTTATCAAGATAGATGGATAGCAGGATGGTGGTGGTGCATGCCTTTAATCCCAGCACTCAGGAGGCAGAGGCAGGCAGATCTCTATGAGTTTGAGGCCAGCCTGGGCTACAGAGTGAGTTCCAGGAAAGGCACAAAGCTACACAGAGAAACCCTGTCTTGAAAAAAAAAAAAAAAAAAAAAGACAGATGGATAGAGAGCTCTGTTTGATATCCTTTGAATTATATCAATATGATATAATTATTGCCACCATGCCCTACTTCCAGCTACCAATGATTTAATAATAACATCAAGACTTACCTAAATACTTAATAAACCTCACACGCTAGCAAGAGTACCTTGAAGCATATAGCTGATCCAAGTTTCATTTATGCCATCTTTCTCTTGATTCAAAAGGTTCTTCATGTACTCTATAACCACCATGAAATTTCACAGGAAACTCTAGGACCCTCTGTTTTCAACATTAAGGACACCCCTAATTTATAACTGATTTGAAGTGCTGAAATGTTTGGCATGCCCTTGATCTCAGTTAATCCCCCTTCCCTTGTTGAACTAGAAAACAAATCTGTCTGCCATTTCAGCTGGTATCCATGGCATGTTCCCATAAGAGACTGATTATTGGGACACGTTTTCTTTTTCCCATACCAGATGCAACATTACTTATTTAAACCCAAAGAGATATGCACTATAGATTGTGCTGTGCCCAAATCATATGTTGAAATCTTAACCCCAAAGGCAATAATATTAGGAAGAAGGCATTTAGAAATTAATTAAATCATAAAGGTAGAGCCTGTTAGACAGACAGAGAGAGAGAGAGAGAGAGATTGCTGAGAGCTCCCTGACCCCCAAAACTGTAATAACTAGGACTATTCTGTGACAGCAGCCCAAATGGACTAAGTAGGAAGAATTCCCCCAAATTATCTTCGTTTTCCACTGGTTCTATGATAGCAAAAGAATTAATAGTGACTCGGTAAACTCAATGGAATTAAATAAGGGGGGAAAAGTGGAGATGCATCTGAGAGCAAAAAAAAAAAAAAACAATGATCTTTGTCCTTTATGACCTGTGCCTCAAACCGCATGACTCCTTTTAATTCTAAGCAAAAATAGTCTAGTTTTTAAAAAGTTTACTGATCAGTCAAATTATGCTGCAATCTTAATTTCCTAATTTTTCATTTCATTCTGACACCCCTGGAAGTCATAAAAAGCATCTTTCAATAATGAGATTTCAAATTGGCTTCAAATGAAAAGGATTCTTGAATCTGTTTGGTATACTTTGAATTTCTGGGCTTTGTTTAATGATTCAAACTTATCATATTCAGCAAGCCTTTTTGGTTTCAAATGATTACCTCATCCCAAGTGAGTATACATATCTCAGAAACATATGGCTGGTAGCTCTATTTGGCTTTCCACTATGACTATGAAATCAGCTTCTCAAATCCAAGTTTCTTTTTTTATATCTATTATGATGATGATGATGATGATGATGATGATGATGATGATGATGGTGGTGTTTCAAGACAGGGTTTCTAAATGTAGCTTTGTCTATCCTGGAACTTGCTCTGGAGATCAGGCTGGCATCCAACTCAGAGATCCATCTGCCTCTGCCTCTAGAGTTCTGGGATTGGAGGTGTGTACCACCACCTCCTAGCCTCAAACCCAAGTTTCCATACAGCTTAAATACCATTGTTGAAATCCTATTGTTGATGACCCAGTGCAGTCCTGTCCAGCACTAACCAGTACTAAGCGGCATAACCAATAGAACACTGCAGAAATGTCACTGAAGACATTGCAACATCTGCTCTACTTGCCACTGGGTCATTAAATGCTTCCATGCCCTGAAAGCGTTTGGGCCTGTGCTTCCATGGGAGGGAGTAGTTCCCTGCTGCTCAGCAGGTGAGTGAGTCCTCTTCAGAGCTGGTCCTGAAGCCCATTTTATGCCTTCATATGACTGCAGTTGACATCTTAGTTAAGGGAGCTCAGAACCATCCAGTTCAGATTCAAGCAGTTACTGAACTCCTCAACCTGTGTGAAGTAATAAGTATGTTTTTGTATTAAATTACTAAATGTAGGACTATGTTGTTAGTCAACAATAGAAAACTAATATGCTCAGGTAAGAAAATTAAAATCAATGTTTAGAAGGCTGCTGTTTGCAAGTGTCTTAGAATCATGGGTTCAAAAATGCTGCTCTTTAATCCCTATTATGACAGACATTGGAATTTTAAGAATTCTTGGCCCCTGAATGCTCCTTCCCTGTTTATGAGGAGGGAGAGCTACTTGGTTCTGGTAAGAGGGAGGTCCAGGTCAGGCAAGACAATTTTACACATTTCTCTGGCATCTGGGGTTCGACTGAGTACTCCAGGCACTTGCTCCTCTCAGACCCTGAATCAAGAGCTAAGGATGGAGATGATGAGATGCAGGGAGGTTTCCAATATCCAGTGGTACTGTGGTAACACTATAATCTATGGCATTCCCTGTGGTCCAGGACTTGTGGCATTAGTGCCTTTCCTCAGTAGATTACGTTTTCCCTCCTCATTTCCTGAGACTGAATTTCCAGCCACAGAGATCTAACAAGCTAGTCAATGTTCTTCAGCAAACATCTTTGTTAGATAAACAATTACTGTGTGCATACTGCATCATGGCAGGTGCAAAAAGAGTCACACGAAAAGAATCGGAGACCTGAAAATATCTGAATTCAACAGGAAGTGTCTCATTCTGGCTGACTGGATCTGTCTTCTAAACCACAGCTTAATGTGCAAACAGCTGAGTCATGTTATGGAGAGCAAAGACTAAAGTGCACAGACTCTAATTCATTATTGGTAAGCATCAGTAGGTACCAGCAGCTTGAGTAGGTAAGCATCAGTAGGTATCAGCAGCTTGGGGTTCTCAAACGTTAGTTGTGGGGGTCCTCTTTCCCTCTCAGCCTGTTGGCCACCAGGCTGAGAAAGGAAAGAGGCAGATGAGGTGACAGAAAACTTTGGCAGCCCATGAGCTCAAACAAAGACAGCCCTCCGGAAGACAGACTTCAGTGAATCAGCTCAATTTTATTCCAGAATATGAAAAATGTCTAGGATTGAGGGGCCTGAGAACAAACCCTAATTTGCATTAAGTGGTTCACTCCTATCACAAGGCTTAGTATGTGGCAGTAGGGTCCTATAGAAGAGCCCCTGGTGTAAGTCTCCTCAGCAGGGATGTGGGCCAAAGGTCAAGCTAAAGACAAATCAGGCATCTGGTCTAGAGACAGCTTTTAGATAAGGTCAATCCTCCAGGGCCAGAGACAGACTCCAGATAAGGGCAGGTAGAAAGCGGGAAGCTTAGCTGGAGGGAAGGAGCTCCATGTTGCTGAGCTTATTGAGATAAGCTCCTAGACCATGGGGAGGCTGCAACCTTGGATAAACCAGCAATGTTTTCCAACAGTTAGTGATTTACAAATGAAATGATAGTCAGTCTACATGTTTTCCCTTCAGTAACCTTATACTTAAATGCTTATTATCACACTAGAAATAATTTAAAAATCTTTCCTGAACTGCAAGAAACAGAAGCATCTAGAAAAGAAAAGAAAATTTAATTTTAAAGCCTTCCCAACTAAAGAAGGGTCACAAAGAACATAGAATTAATTCTGCACACACTATGATGTGCTTGGCATCAAAACTAGATATAAAAGTATGAGCTAGTCATAAATATCAGACTTTATATTGTTTTCCAAAATAATTGAGGAGGCATATCCAGGACAGATCTTGGATGTAATGCTCCATTCTTCTCCTCATATGCCTTTAATTAATTCTTAAGTTACAAACTTTTGTAAGTTCTGATGTTGCTGGGCTGCTAAATAGATTTGTAGGCAGGCCAGACAATGACCTACATGGAAAAAAATGAAGTAAGATCATGGCTTCTTTACAGGTCACCTTGGTAAGCAAGCTTAGCTCTGTTGGAGTCTGCCCTTGGTAGCCCCTTTGCACTGTCTCAGTCAATCATGGGGCTCTTCCCCTACCTTCTACCAAGAAAGGTCATTAGATTGTGCTACTTTCCACTACTTTGAAAATGTGTTTTTATTATATTTCATTGATTGATTGAGTGTGTGTGTGTGTGTGTGTGTGTGTGTGTGTGTGTGTCTACACATGTGAGGTCAGATGACAACTTGCAGGAGTTGGTTCTCTTCCTCCACCACATTGGTCCTGGGGACCAATCTCAGGTTGTGACCTTGGGTAGCTAATGCCTTTACCCACTGAGCCATCTTGCTATCCCTGAAAAAATAGATTTTGAATTATGTAAAATACCTATACATACTCTTAGTGCAAAATTCAAACATTACTCATCAGACTTCTCTTCCCCATCATTTACTACCCTGCTTGCAAGCTTCCAGATGTTTCTGTGTTTACATACTGAATTATAGAGGTGCAGGTGGAAAGCTCACCTTCTACTCTGGTTTACAAGGGAAAAAAAAAACCACAAATTACTCTCAGCCAATCAACCCCCTTCCTCCCCTTTTCCACTACACCTATCTCAATTTGCTAGGAGTTAGGAAAGTATCTGGTTGGCCCTCCATGTTGTCTTATCAAAAGCATTTAGGAAAGGAAACTTCAGTACTGTTTTCTAGCACTTCAAAATGAAAATGACTTGACCATGTCAAGGTAAGAATAGCCTTCTGCTTAAAAATAAAAAAGCCAGATGTGGTGGTGTGCATTTGTAAGCCCAGCACTTGAGATACAGAGACAGGAAGATCTTTGGGGCTCACTGGCTAACCAGTCTCCAATTAGATTGATGAGCTCCAGCCCAATGAGGTACCTCTGTTTTAAAGGATGTAGACAGCATTCCTGGGGGTGATATGTGAAGCTGTTCTTTAACCTCCAAATGCATGAGCATGCACACAAACAAACAACAAATAAATTAATTAAAATTTTAAAAACTAATTAAAATAAACTTTAAAAAAAAATCTTATAGGGCTTGTCAAAGCCAGAGAAGTTCTTCCGAGGTAACCACTGTCTTTTCTGCCAAAACTCCCTAGGGCTTTCACTATCTGGGCTCTGCCAGCGAGAGACAGCCTCCCACTGCTCACACCCCCAAAAAGAAGCCATACTCTCATTGCCCTGTGTGCCCAAGTCTTGCCATTTCTCAGTTGGAAGCAATTTGATTTTCATGTTTAGAATAGTATGTTACGTGGAGATGATTGGGAATTCTTTGTTCCCTCAAAAACATCTGTGCTTTGAAAGACCAGACTTAGGAGGACTCACGTGGATGACAGCTCTACCTCTCATCTCCTTGTGTCTCTCTGACATAATGAGTCTTAGATGGCCAAATTGGAAATGGAAATGGATTAATTAGAACGCATCCTAAGATTGTTTCATGCTTGCTGTACACAAATTTCGCCTTTCGTGTATTATTCTCTAGCTTGCTCCTTCCTCTTATTATTATACCTTGAGGGTCTTCCCCTATTGTTGCATATACCTTATTCATTTTCTAACATTTTATTGAGCCCCTACTGTGCCAGACAATATAAGCCAGTGGTTCTAAACCTTCCTAAATGCTGCGACCCTTTAATACAGTTCCCCGCGTTCTAGTGAACCCCAACCATAAAATTATTTTCGTTTCTACTTCATAACTGTAATCTTACTACTGCTATGAATCGGAATGTAAATACCTGTGTTTTTGATGGTCTTAGGCGACCCCTGTGAAAGGGTTATTCCGGCCCAATAGGGTCAAGACCCCCAGGTTGAGAAACACTGCCCTATGTTTTCCAGAAGGTGAGAAACAACAGCCAACATGCTGTGAATGCCTACTCCAACATGCTGAAGGCAAGAGGACTGTGTGGAAGGAGAAAGCAGAGCAAAGGCACAGACAGGGTGGCATTTTCCACAGCTTCTGCCAAGGTAACCTTACTCCTTTTGGCGACTTCATAACACTGTATCCCTCTAAAAAGTGATACTGATGACACTGAGATCAAACCCCCATTACCCCTCTTCTTTTGCTGTTATAAAACATGCTGTAGCATTTCCCTGGTGCATGTGAATGGCTGTATTCAGTACATACTGAAGGTGGGACTGATAACCCATGCTTGCAAACTGCCCTCTGCTGTCTTAGCCTGTATTTTCATCAGATGCTGCTTGTCCCCTTCCCTCTCTCAACCATGAAGTCTATCAAAAGTATGAATAGCATAATTTGACTTATGAAATTGACATCTTTAAAAATGCCACTGCCTTGATTGTTAATGTGTAGTCTGAATATTATTTCACGTGTGTTGGGCATTGATAAGTTCTTGTCTTGTAAAACTGGACCTTATAGGTTTTGCCTGCTTGCTTCTTTTTAATGGAAAAGGATGGGCCACGTTGGCCTGCATCAGTCAGTACCATCCACTGACAGGCACTTGGATGGTAATGGGATTTGAAGCCTTAGTTGTAAGAGAACAGTGGAAAATGTTACCAGCGACTGACCTCCTTCACCCCTGCTGGCAAGGCTGCCTTTCTCTGCACATTTTATGTTGCGTGGGGAAAATGACTAAAGACAGATGCTTCTTGCTGGCCCAGGAGCTGTTTAATCATTCTTTCTGGTCCCAAGACATTCACTGTAGCGTTTTGGAGCTGATATCTTGGGCTGCTGCTTGGTTTTCACTGTCTTGTAAATGATGTTGCAATTTTCCATTCCACAGAAAGGGCAAGTCTGTGGGAGAGTTTCTTTAAAGGTGTTATGCTGTGGATGATAGTCTTGGGCCAAAAGCTTTAAAACTTGGAATGAAGGAATTTGGATTTTGTAAATAAGCCATGGGGTATTCTTGCAGGAAAAAAATTAAAATGTATTACCTTGCTTGGCTCCTAGGCCCCACACAGCCTCACACGGGTCTGTAGAAGTGCTCATGTCCATTGAAAGTCTTGACAACCACATCAGATCTGTCTTCCTAATAGGTTCTGGCTGCCTGGGAACCTTGGGATGCTGCATGGTAGACAAGATACCTCTCAAAGTGGTGGTAAGTCTCATCATAACCACAGACCACTGTTCTCCAGAGGGCTCAGCACTCTGTTTTCAGAGGAGAAACTGAAAAGTGTAATGTACTCAAGCACTTTCATTACGTTACCAGGCAATAGTATATGATCAGTCCCTCATATAACTATCTCCCAGTCTGGATCCATTCTTCTTCTTTTTTTTTTCCAGGATCCATTCTTACTGACAGGCACATCATTTGAACAATTTGGAATGTGACTTTTTTTTCTTTTTCCCTCAAAGCCCTAATATTGAGTTGAACCTCATGATTCCTCCTGTTTTGACATATTGTGTTCCGTTTACTGTTGATGAACGTGAGTCTGTAGATGCTTTCTCTCTTCCTCTGGTTAGAGTTGGAGACAGTCTCAATTCACCCCAGAGCTTCCCTCTGCAATGCTGGACGATAGACAGCTTCTTCTCTCTCATAATGACTAAACCTCTGAAGCTTCGCAGAGAAAGACAGACTGGTCATGGGATCTTGTCTGTGTTTACCCATGTGTGAGCTCTCAGAGTCTCCCACAAAGGGGGAAGGCAGCAGCAGTGAGGAAGAAAGCCCTGAAATGTTTTCCTGGGTGCTTGTGCAGACGCCAGGACCCTTTGGATAGGCTGAAAGACAAGATGTTGTGTTTCTACAGCATCTGTTTCAGGGACATTAATAACCAGATAAAGGTGATCTCCAAAACCCTCTCTTCAGCCAGTCTACTAGTAGGAAATGTATCTGTATTGTATGGTGGGAAACCAGAACAGGGAGAAATACTTGAGCAATGATGGTGTCGTCAGCTCAGAGAGGAAGGCTCACCCTCACCATCAGCCTCAGCCAGCAGACCCCCTGCCTGTTGCAGACCCGTTTTGGTTCTCTACTACACATGAGCCAGGGTTCTTGGTTGCTCATTGGATCTTCAAATCAGCATTGGCCGAATCAGTCAGAAGATTTGGACATTCTGTTCAGAGAACTTTACAAATTCATCCAGATTAGCTGGATCTACAGAACATCGCTGGAGTTCTTAAAAACTGTCTTCTGTTCCCAAATGACTTCATGAAACACAAGATGTACTTGACGAAATAATATAGTTTCTGTCACCCGGATGGAGACCCACCTGACCACCCAGGCCATCCTTTCCTCCTGCTCTGCCTGTCTTCCCTGAGCTTTCCCACTGTCAGATTCATATGCATCTTTTAACTAAATTCCCCTGTCACCACCTTCATCAGCAAGGCCTCCCATACATCCTTCCGGTCTGTCTTTTTCACAGTGCCCCAGGTCTCCACACACTCCTCTCCCACAAGGACCTGTGCCTGGTAGAAGATTGATCTTAAGCCCAGCTCTCTGCCCAGCTCCACCTGTCTCTGCAAAAGGTCTAATCACTATCAAGCATCTTCCCCCTCTTCTTTTCTGGGGATCACATGAGCTTGGCCAATCAGAAGAGAAAGATGAGGCAGGTGGGGCCTTCGGGGCCTTATGAGTAAGATAAGACCAATCCTCTTCCTCTGAGAGTGCCATTGTCTGGTTTGGCCTTGGAAAGTAGCTGTGTTCTCTTGGTAAGCAGTGAAGCAGAGCAGCTGACTTCTTAGTAACACCACATGACCACTGAATCTGAGAGTCTCCGTTTCCTCTTTTAGAAAATGAGGAAGTTGACCTAATTTATCTGTAGCTTTCTTCTAGCATTAAAATACTGTGTGTGCCTCTAGATATGAAGGGGGAGGACCGAGGAAGTGAAAAAGGAGAGCTCATTTTACTCAAAGTCATTGACACTAGCAAGCGATTTTCTCCATCTGAAGAAATGATACTAACCTTGGCTCACCTGTGGAGAAATTTAACAATCCTCCTTCTTTCAAGTGTGAGTATCCACTCCCAACTCATTTGGTAAGCAAACGTTTCTACTAAAATTAAGTGAAAAGAGCAGCACACGTTTAGGAACTGAAAAGATGTTTTTCTCCTTAAGTAAAAGCTTAGTTCCTCCTCTTCTTGTAGCTATTTCAAACAGCACCTGAAAAAAGCTAAAGACTTGATGACATGTAGGCTTGTTATATGGAAAAAATGAAGAAATACAGGGTGACTTTGCCTCAGGCAAAGTTGATTTTAGTTTGCTTCAAAATGTTAAAAAGAATTAAGTCGAAGCACCATCTAGTGGTTCTCAACTGTGTTGTGCTTCCAGTTTCCCTCCATCTGAGTGAGACCATACTGATTTTTGAGTAAGATTGTAATCTTGTGATCAGATTGCCCTGCTCTGAATATGGTGATATTGTATAAAATGGTAGCTTATACAGCCATGCCTTACCCTGAGAGACTCCACTGTACAAGAGCATCAGACTCCATTTGGGTGCAAGTGCAGAAGCAAGGTGAGCTTGTTAGGATATAAACACCACAACTTGTCCAGTGCCACCAAGGAGGCACAGACTGAGAGTCCACCTATTCCCAGAAGTAAGAGCAGCACCCTACACAGTTATCAAAGCCAATGAGGACTATTTGCAAATATAGTCACATCACTAAAGTCACATCAGGAAACCAGGCCCAAGGACATATTGAATGGACCAGATTGAGAAGGTTAAAACATTCTCACCTGTACTGCATAAAGAGGAGGACACTTAACATTGTGATGCCAACAGCCTCACCAACCTGCTGGGGATGTCTTTCTGGTTGCTGTGAATATATGTTATTCCCACTAGTTAATAAATAAGCTGCTTTGGCCTATAGCAAGGTAGCTTAGGGGCTGGTGTCTCTCCAGGCTCTGCCTTTCTCATTCCTGTCTCTCACCTTGGATTTCCTGCCTGCCTATAAGCCAAGGCATCTTAGATATTAACCAATGGGAACAACATACATTCACGACATTTTTTACCCAATTTTACCAGATCTTCAAAGAAGACTTAATACCAATACTCTTTAAATTGTTCCACACAATAGAAGCAGAAGGAATATTATCAAACTCCTTCTATAAGGCTACAATTACCCTGATTCCTAAACCAAACAAAGATGCAACAAAGAAAGAGAACTACAGACCAATCTCCCTTGTGAACACTGATGCAAAAATACTCAATAAAATACTGGCAAACAGACTCCAAGAACACATCAAAACAATTATCCACCATGATCAAGTAGGCTTCATCCCAGGGATGCAAGGGTGGTTCAACATATGAAAGTCTATCAATGTAATACACCATATAAACAAACTCAAGGAAAAAAAAAAACACATGATCATCTCACTAGATGCAGAAAAGGCATTTGACAAAATCCAACACCCCTTCATGATCAAGGTCTTGGAGTGATCAAGAATACAGGGAACATACCTAAACATAATAAAGGCAATCTACAGCAAGCCAACAGCCAACATCAAATTAAATGGAGAGAAATTCAAAGCGATTCCACTAAAATCAGGAACAAGGCAAGGCTGTCCCCTCTCCCCATACTTATTCAATATAGTACTTGAAGTTCTAGCAAGAGCAATAAGACAATATAAGGAGATTAAGGGGATACAAATTGGAAAGGAAGAAGTCAAGCGTTTCCTATTTGCAGATGACATGATAGTATACACGAGTGACCCCAAAAATTCAACCAAGGAACTGATACAACTAATAAAAACCTTCAGCAACATTGCAGGATACAAGATCAACTCAAAAAAATCAGTAGCCCTCCTATATACAATAGACAAACAGGCTGAGAAGGAAATCAGAGATACATCACCCTTTACAATAGCCACAAATGCTATAAAATACCTTGGGGTTACTCTAACAAAGCAAGTGAAGGACCTATATGACAAGAACTTTAAGTCCCTGAAAAAAGAAATTAAAGAAGATGTCAGAAAATGGAAAGATCTCCCATGCTCATGGATAGGCAGAATTAACATAGTAAAAATGGGGATCTTACCAAAAGCAATCTACAGATTCAATGCAATCCCCATCAAAATACCAACACAATTCTTCACAGACCTGGAAAGAATAATACTTAACTTCATATGGAAAAAAACAAAAACACCAGGATAGCCAAAAGAATCCTGTACAATAAAACAACCTCTGGAGGCATCAAGATCCCCGACCTCAAGCTCTACTATAGAGATACAGTAATAAAAACAGCTTGGTACTGGCATAAAAACCGACATGTGGACCAATGGAATCAAATTGAAGACAGTGACATTAATCTGCACACCTATGAACATATAATTTTTGACAAAAAAGCTAAAACTGTACAATGAAAAAAAGAAAGCATCTTCAACAAATGGTGCTCTATTTGTATAATTCTGTAATTTTTTTAAGATGCACAAGTTTCAAAGACTAAAACTATAAATTTAAGCAAAATTAAAAATTAAAAAAAATACATCCCCCAGCACCAACCTGTTATCCAACCACCATGAATGTGAATCAAGGAACCAACACGCATAAAATTCCTAACTGTGCAGGGGCTTCAGCTTGGCTTGGCCCTTGCTGCTGACTGCCATCAGTCCATCTGTATGGACCATTCATCTGTATGGACCATTCATCTGTATGGACCATTCATCTGTATGGACCATTCATCTGTATGGACCATTCATCTGTATGGACCATTTGGCTTTAATGCCTCCCTGGTCTGCGCCTTGTTTATACAGCTTGACTCAATTCTCAGGAAGCTAAACTCTGCACCTACAACTTGACTCTGCAACAGTAAGAGCAGCATCTCTGACAGGCTTTTGGTGGTTAGTTATTGGATCCTTCCTCTCTCTGGAGACACTTCTAGAATCCCTATCAGTTTGTTTGTGCTTCTCAACTAGGACTCTTTGGAACATCTTAAAGTCGGCTGCAGCTTTTTTTATCCCTTTGTAGGCATTCTGTAACCTACATGGGTAGATAATAGATAATGGTGATAGATGATAGATAGATAGATAGATAGATAGATAGATAGATAGATAGACAGACAAACAGACAGATAGATAGATAGATAGATAGATAATAGAAAGATAGATGATAGATGCACACATAACATAAATATATAAATACATAGATATATTTCTGTGTGATATGTAAAATATGATATGACCATGAATATTAATAGTTAAGATTGGAACAAAAGAAATTAGGTTGCCTCAGTCAACTATCATAGGTTGCCTTAGTCAGACTTGGTACTATCTAACAAATTGCTATCAATGGAACAGCGTACTTTATGAATTTATTGTTATTTAGTAAATTCTGATATTGTGAAAAGACATAAACATCATCTAGTTTCTGACATGGGAGCATCACAATATATAAACATTCATGGGCATGTACTCATGCATACCTATATGTGTGTATATATGCATGTGTGGTCAAAAAAGGAAACTTTTTCACATCTGTGTAGAGATAGGAAGATGAGGAGGTTGGACAAGGCAGCTGTGTAAACTTTTAGCTTTCAGCTAACACCAGATCGAAAACTGTGGCAGTGAGTTGAATTGAGCAGCCACATCTGATTTTCTGACTAGTGATGAGTGCAGTCTATTTCAATTCCTTTCTCTCCATATTCAGATCCTTCTTAGGGATCATGCAGTATTTATTCTCCCCAGTCCCTCAACACAGGCATGTCCTCAAATATCTAGAGATCGTCTAACTACTGGATCATCTTTTCACATCCTCAGATTTCAAGCACTTTCCAAATTCTTCTAAAATTATCCTGAAGATGACTCTGACCCACGATTTCACTCTCCTAAAACTGTGATTTCATAATCTTTAAGGGAAGTACAAAAATGATCTAGAACGTGAGTGATGAGTAGGACACAATGAATTTCTATCATAGTAAACTTGCCAATTGACGAACTAAGTATTGTTTCAATTAGAATTAAACTCAGCTACATGAAAAGTAAAACTTCAAATACACTGTTGTGAAAAACATAGTTTATTCTCTATCACACAAGACAACAAATGGATGGTTGAGAGCTGGATGGGGTAAATCAATGGTCATCAGGCCAAAGTCGTTCCATAGTTCTATTTATCCACTTCAATTAGTAGCTTCCATCCTCAGCATTATCCATAATAAAGTAGCTCTGGGACCTCCAGGCATCACACCAGTACTGCAATTCCACAGATAACTTGGAAAGCAAAAGAAAATCTTTTATTTTCTTAAAAGGTTGTCCTGAAAACATCACACATCTCATTTGACAGGGCTAATGGTCAGGCTCAGATACAAGGGAAACTGAAAGAGACTATTAGCTATGTCTGTCCTGACAAAATGAGAGGTATCTTAGTGAGCAATGTGAGTTACTTATAAAATTGGAGTTAGGTTATGGAGCAATGTATGAGTTACTTAACACTCAAATGTGCTACCTGATAAGCAACCACATGAACTCTGTGGTAATGACTGTTCATTTGTCTAGGATCAGCACAGGCTCATGTCTCATGATCTTGATTGAACTTGTTCAGGGTCTAATGGAAAGTTGACTCCTGGATCCTCAAACAGGTTTCAAGAGAGAGATGAAAGTCTTGACTGACATGGATCAGCTGTGTTCTGTTCTCATCCTCCAGCAGGCTAGGCCTTCCATCTTCCCAAGGAATGAAAAGTAGAAGCACTTAGGACCTATTGAGACCCAAACTCAAAACTAACAATCTGTCATTTATGTAACTTGTTATTGGCTAGAGAAAATTACTTGGAATGAATAAAGAGTGCCCATGAACTCTCTATGGAGAGAACTTTAAGATCTATTGAAAACAAGACTAGAGGTAGGATGAAGATTTAATCATGAAGAGAACTGTCTATCACAAGTAAAACAGGGAAGATAGACAATGAACCAAGCTCCTTGCAATCTCTGCCCCAGTATTTCCCAGTCTGTTACAGTATTATAATGCTAGATCACTTCCCTCTTTATGTCTTGACTTAAACATGAAGACATTGTAGTAAAATAGGAGATAAAAAGAGCTAATACCTTACATGTGTTTGAGTGACAATTATGAATAGATTACTGCTTGACACATGGTGATTTCCTACGATTAAAGTAGATGATAATCTTGATACTAGCACTCTTCCTTCTCTTTATTGTGTGCAGAGATTTGCTAAGTGTGCACCAAGCCTCTTTCTTTCTCTTCAAGTTAACCACCTACACTATGTAGGCTTCCTACAAGTTAGTGTGGTCATATGACTGAGTACTGGTCATGGCATCTGAGCAGGTGTGCTTACTACTCCAGAACTGACTCATAAAATATACAATCTTTCCCTCTCCCTGGTCACCTGCTGAATAGAAACTACTCAGAGAACAGAGTTGTAGAATAAAACAGTAGTTTAGAGAAATGCCCATTCATCTGTAGTGGGTAACTATTTGAGCCACGCCCTGAAGCACCACCCCAAGTGAGGCAGCTGTAGCTGTTACACCTGCCTAGGACCTTGAGGAACAAGCCTCTGGTGTATGGCCACGGGGGACCCTTAAGACCTGGGATACATGTATGCTGGCCTCTCTTGGCTACCTCATGGTTCTGGATGCTGAGATCTTGGACCAAGCCGTTCAGCATGGAACATAGCTCAGCTTTCTGGGACCCTACAATAAATCTCCCAGGGTTGTGCACTTATTTTCTCCATAGATTTTTTACTAAAAATAAAAGTAATAGCCTAGATCACTTGATACTTTACCCAAGAAATATTTTTTTAACTAAGAATATATATTTTGATTATAGGATTACTGTCTGTATCAAGTGAGGACAAGGTCTTAGTTTACAGTTACTAAGGTTCACCTGTGTCTTATCCTTATCTTGCTGATCCATCTCAACCGCTGTGAGTCACCATGCAGACAGCAAAGGAGCTCTAAACTGGGGCTCTAAACAGTAAGGGGATTTTCAGCGTTACCTCCATGACACTGGCAATGCCTTCTCTGGATTCAACTTTAAACCTCTACTAAAGCACAGAGATACTGTTAAAAAAATGGTTCCTAGTCATGTATTCAATGTTTAATATAAAAGGCAACTGCCCAGCTATTTGCTAGCAAGCAAGCAAGGAAAGAAGGCCAGCTAGTGGCTGACTTGAAGGTGTTGCTCTCATGGCATCTGAAACTGCAACACTTAGGATCATGTAAAATGAACCAACAAAGAGGAAGTAGATGGAAGCCCTTCCAGGAAGACTTGGGTGGAAGAAATGCACCCAGCAGTGTTGTTCACCTTTTGCAAAGCTGTCTTCTTCTTTGGCGTGAGAAGCAGGGACGGGAGAGAGCATGTGGTCATTGATAGCACGTGTGGTGGTGAGCACCAAGCTTTTGCCTGTACATTCATGCTGCATGACTGCCAGCTGTCACAGGTCTTCTAGCAAACATGGAGACATTAGGAACAGGTAGGCTGGGTGTCAACTAGAAAGTGACTGCAATTAGCTGTTTTCTTGTATTGTGTCACCAGACTAATAGGCTTCAGAAATCTAGATTTTCATTTTCTAGAAATAAACAAAAACAACAAAAAATATGATTAAGCAGGAATGAACAGAAACCCCCAGAAGTCAAGTAACTTGTAAATAAACTCATAAAGCTCCAGCAACTTCATTTCTACCACTGATTCCTGAAAGAGAGGGCCGGCTAAGTCCCTGCTCAGTCAGATCTGCAGCAAGGCAGACCTGTTGTCAGAGCTGTGGGCTCCATTGTTTAAAACAGCCAGATGCTGAAGAAGGGTTGAGGGAACAACCTTGATGGGGCCATATAACATACTTTCCCAGTCCACTGTGAGCTCAAACTCATGGCAATGTTTTCTTTCTAATGAGTCTTAACATTTCAGTTTTCTGTTCCTACCTGAAGTAATTTCTCTTCTGGAAGAAGACAAATCCCACGATGAACAAAATGATTCCCCAAAGGGAAAGTTTCACATAGAGAATGGTCAGCAAGGAATGCAGTGACATGCTGGTGACACCTTTAATATGGGCAAGGGTAAAAAATCAGGTCAGGTCAATAATAGTTCCAATCCAGAAAGTAGAGGAAACAGCTTTAGAATCACTTAGAGCATTCCTAAACTTTTAGAGATGTCAAAATCAGAAAACCTTACCAATTATAATTCAAATACCACTCATATATCATTATTTCTGAATGAAGTTTAGAAATCAAGTCCAGTTTTTATGCTTGACAGTAACTAACAAATGTAAAAGGGAGTAAATAAACACTAACTATTGTTAATGCTTCCCAGTTATATAAGGAAAGGTTTCTGTGCAAACTTTATTATTATGAAACTATAATTGCATCATTTCCATCCATTCCTCTTTCTTCCTCCAACCTCGTCCATTTGTCCCCACCTCCCAATGTTCCCTTTCAAATTCCTAACCTCTTCTAAATTATTATTGTTGCATATTTATATTTAATGTGTAAATACAGTCTGCTGAGTCCATTCAGTGTTGCTTGTGTGTATATAGTTTCAGGACTGACCACTTGGTATTAGATAACAGATTAGGGAGTCATTCCTGATGGAAGACTACTTCCCCCCTCTCAGTGCCTTTTAGTTGACTATAGTTCTTTGTCTAAGGGTGAGGCCTCATGAGAGTCCCCCTTCTATGTCTGCAGATCTACTGCTGGTTTATTTGTTCAGGTTTTGTTTAGACAGCCATATAATAGAAGTTTCATGGCTGAAGCTTCCCAGTCATTTTTCAGGAGACACAATATTATATTCCTGGTTCTATGGCTCTTCTAATGTTTCTGCCTCCTCTTCTACAATGCTCCCTGAACATTAGGTGTAGGAATTGTGTTGTAGATGTATCCATGGGGGCTGGACATCATATGATCAGTGTTCTCTGCATTTTGACCATTTGTGGAGTTCTATAATGATTTCTGTCTGTTACATAAAGAAGCTGCTTCTTTGGTAAGAGTTAAGAACCACACTTATTGGTGGACATAAGGGTATTTAGAATTTAGATAGGTATTTTGCTTATTTAGTTAAGGGCTGTAGTAGGTTCATCTCTAAGATCAATGTCCTCACTAACCTTGAGTAGTTGGCTAGGGTTCCAATACCAGGCATGATTTTTCTTCTGTTGAGTGGGACCTTGAATATAATTGGACAGCTATTGGTTGCTGCCCAGATATGAATGCCATTATTGAATCTTAGGGACCAGCCTTGCTGGTATTGTTGTGGTTCATAAGCTTCATAATTAGGTGGTACTACCAGTTGCTTCCCTATTGCGGTAGCTTTCACACCTTTGGTGACTACGAAAGTTAATCCTCAGGGAGGAGGTTTTCAGGTCAAATCCAGCTTAGATCCTCTGAGTCCTCTGTGTGAAGTGCATCCCATGAAAATCTTAGTCTTTTGAAAGGTATTATTTTTTTATTTAAAAAATTTCTTGGAGAATTTCATACAATGTATTTGATCATGTTTACCTACAACTCCTCTTCCTTACTCCTACCAGATCCACACCCCACTTTGTTATCCCATTAACTTGGTGTCTTTTTTTTTTTTTTTTTGATAACTCACTGATATTGTTTTGTTGTCAGGGTTGTTCTAAATGACTACACGACATCAAATAGTACTAAGTGAGGATGACAAACTCTAAATATATGAAGACTGCAAGGTTACTCAGAACTAGCTGTAGTTCCTGGGGAGATGGGATTAGGAAAGTGCCTAACTGACCTGCTAGATGAAAGATGTTAGGGGAGAAGAACATCTCAGGGGAAAGGAGCAACTTGAAAAGAAAATCTGAGAATGAAGTAACCTGAATCATGTTTGGAATTTTGAAAGGGACATGTGGAGGTCAGATCTATGATGACCAGAACTTAATTACAGGTGTTTATGTCAGGTGATGTGTCAGACTTAGGAAATGCAGAATTGAAAAACATTGTTCTTACTCTTGAGGAGCTTTTATACCAGGGGCAGAAAAGTAGCTATTTGAGGTACAATGAGAAATACAAAGCCCATATTGTGGCACATGCCTAAAACCCAGCACTGAAGAGGCAGAAGCAGGTGGATCTTTGTGAATTCGAGGCCTGTCTGGTCTACATGGTGAGTTCTTAGGACAGCCAGAACTATCTAAATAGACCCTATCTCAAAATACAAAAATAAATTAATTTAATTTAAAAAGAAATACATAGATGGTCTTTGTTCATCTTCTGGAACATAGCTCCTAGAAAAATTGTCACCATAATAAAAATATCTTTGGTATGCCAGTAAAATGACAGGTGTCTAGAAGACAGGTGTCATGGTGGAGACTATCAGCAAAAATACTAAACTGTGGTTAGAGAGTTGGGACTTGGAGCCAGACATTACCACCATTGCCACCACTGAACCGCTTATGAAGGAAGAGTGGCTAGAGATTGAGTTCATCACCAATGATCAATGATTAGCCATCATGACTATGTTACAAAATCTTATTAGCAATCGTAAACAATACTGCTTGAAAAGCATCTGTATGGGGAATTAGAAGAACAGAAATTCTTGAGATAACATGAAGCTCTATGCCCCTTCCTCCATTCTACCAAATCACTGAACCTGAAACACAGATTGTAGAAACATCCTGAATTTATAGTTAGTTTATACAAAGTGCAGGAAATAGATAACTGAAAAATTGTTACTAGTATCTGAAGTGGAACTATTGTCCTAGTTAGCTTTACTCTCTACTTGACACAGCTTAAAGCAACCCAAGAGACACCAATTGGGTGGCATCAATGCCTGGGCAGGTGAGATAGATAGGTAGGTATATGGATGAATGGATGGATGGAGAGAGAGAGAGAGAGAGAGAGAGAGAACAGTATGGGTTTGAGTAGCTATCATTCATCCATGGTTTCTGCTTCAAGGTTTTGCTTGAGTTGTCTTGACTTTCCTCTTTACTTCCTTAAGTGGCTTTTGGCCTCATTTGTCACAAACAGGATGAACTTCAAATATTTATCTTTCATGGAAGAATAAGTTAAATATCAGTTATTTCTTCTTTAAAGAAAAATCAGATACTCACCTTGATTCAGTTCTATGGACAGAATCTCGCTGCCATTTGAATGGGTGACCAAGCAGAACACAGCAGACACATTGCTCTTCTCCCACTGCCATGTGCTCCTGACAGTCACGGTGCCATTGCTGTGTGATTCGTTCATAGTTTTACATTCCCCATCTGGAGTCCAAAAGATCTGAGCAGCTGGCTTACCTGCAGTCACCTCACAAACTGCAGTTCTGCTTTTCCCTGGAAACAGGGTTACTGCAGGTGGGACTGTGGAGATCGAAGGGGAAAAAAATTCAGTTGTGTCACAAATAACCCAAGGATTCATTTCTATCTAAAATCCAGTGAAATACAGCAGTAGGTAAACTTGTTGCCTACCTAGCACTTGGAGGTCCCATCTTGCATAGAAATTCCCATCAGATGTTGTTATCTGACATGAATAATGCCTATCATGATCGAGGGCCACTGCATTGATCTGAAGATGAGGATTCTGGTCAGGTGTGAAGACCCAGACGATTCTCCTGTCCACACAGCTGGTTTCATTGATCTCCTTGGTTTTTACTTTGAAGGATACTATGCAGGGAGGCTGGCCTCTAAGGGTTATTACCCATGTTATTAGTACTGCTTTTGTTGGTGGAACAGAGGGGCAAGCAAACAGAGCCTTTGTACCCATCTGTACAGGCACTGTAATATTAACTGCATACAGAGACAGAGACAGATACAGAAAGGGCATTAATATTGGACTTGGTATGTTTGATTTACCTATAGAAGATTACATAATGTTGTATTAGTTGAGTGTCTTTTGTTCTGGCAATTGTACCCTAAAAACTGTGTAATTAATAAATTACAATTCACAAAAAAATGCATTATTTTTAAACAAATTCAAATACTAACCACTTGTATCCTCTCATATACATTTTGGTGAATCAGTGTGTATTGTAAGGCATTTGAAGTTAACATAACAGTTTTGCTCTCTAGAGACAGACACTTGCTTCTCAGTCTTTGAGCTAAGATCAAGTAAGCCAGACATAAAAGCACAATAAAATTACATTAAATTATAAAAATAATGTTCTAAGTCTAATTTTTTGATGGTAGACAGTATTGGTGTCATCATACATTCATGCTCCTCAGAAAACAAAATGGAATAATTAATCATGTGATTGTCTCCTCTTAAGTTTTTATAAGTAGCAAAATAATTAGCAAGTCTCCTCCTAAGGATTGAGATAAGCATTTTAATGACACTGTCATTAAAAGTAACTCATAGCATTTACATTGAACTAGTTAGAAAGTTTTCTTTTTATTTATAGACTACAAACAAGTGAAATTTATAACATTATATAACTTTCCCAGCCTGACCATCTCATGAAAAAAATAAAAATAATAATCAGTAGAAACAGAATATGCTTAGAAATATTTGCTTCCATGGAAAAAGTGTAATATTTGTTTGCCTTTCCTGGAACTCACTCTGTAGCCCAGGCAGGCCTCAAACTCACAGAGATTCTCCTGCCTCTGCCTCCCCGAGTGCTGGGATTTAAGTGTGCGCCACCACCGCCTGATGAAAAAGTGTGGTGAGATTTGTAATCTAAGAAATAAGCTTGCCTGAAGATCAGAGGACAGAGCCAGCCACAGAGTTAAAAACAGCTCGGGCAGTGCTGGCACACATCTTTAACCCCAGTATTCAGGAAGCACACACACCATCAATCCCAGCACTAGGACTGAGATAGGAAGTGAAATGGCTGGGCAGAGAAAGGAATATAAGGCATGAGGAGACAGGAACTAGAGGCCCTTTTGGCTTAGGACTCAGGAGCAGTGAGTCTGAGGATTCTTGGAAACAGGATCGGCTGAGGAGTTGGTAGGGTGAGAAGTGGCTGTGGCTTGTTTCCTCTGATCTTTCAGCATTTACCCCAATATCAGGCTCTGGGATTTTATTATAAGACCATTTAGGATTTGTGCAATAAAAAGGTATGAATGCTTTAAAAACATGAAAAATTTATAAATTTACTGAAAATAAGCAAAATTATCAAATATAATACGTTTATACGTTTTCCTTCCTTCCTATTAGAAAAGTACACATTCACAGACAGCTCTGAAAGGAGGATAATGGGCGCTGGTGGCCGCGCTCGTTACCTCGTGGAAAGGTAACGGTTAGTTAGTTTTCCGAGCTTTATTAGGAGGGAAAGGAGAAGAGAAGAAAGAGGAAAGCCAGGCCTGGAGAGAGAAAGATGGTGTGGGGGGCAGGAGCAGAGCAAAGAGAGAGCAGAGAGCCGAGAGAGAGAGGGAGGGGTCTGCATCCGGCTTTTAAGGCACATATTAGTTTCTAGTGCACACTGATGATGTAAGATGCAAGACCCTGAACTGTCCATAGCTGGAGTGGGGGCAGAATCCTAACAAGCTCAGCTATAAGTTTTGCCCATAGATTTTGTTTCTGCATTCTATGAGAATTAAATACACAAGTTGACAATTGTGCTCATCTGTAGAAAGTTTAACTTAAACCCCAGCATCTGCAATATTTTCCTTCTTAGAATCTTTTTTTTTTTTTTTTTTTTTTTTTTTGGTTTTTTGAGACAGGGTTTCTCTGTGTAGCTTTGTGCCTTTCCTGGAACTCACTCTGCAGCCCAGGCTGGCCTCAAACTCACAGAGATCCACCTGGCTCTGCCTCCCGAGTGCTGGGATTAAAGGCGTGAGCCACCACCGCCCGGCCCCCTACTTAGAATCTTACGCAATCCATACATTGGCAAAAGGTACCATGACTGATAAGAGTCTACTGAAGGATGTTTTATTCAGTCAAAACATCTGTTCCAACTCACCTGTGACAAATGTGGGTGCCAGGACGACCTCACTTTAACATAATCAGAAACAGTTATATGAAGGAGAAATTTATTGTATGAATGAGTCTTGGCTTTGCTAAAATCTCTCCCCTTTCTTGTTATTGAGTCACTTACCTCCTCTAGGCACACAAGCAAGCCTCACATTTTATGGCCAAATAAAGGACATGTAACAAGATAACAAAAAAGGGGGGACTTTAAATCCATTGGGGTGATTTGAATGGGAATGGCCCCCATAGGCTCATGTATCTGGATGCTAAATCACAAGAGAGTGGAACTGTTGGAAAAGATTAGAAGGATTAGGAGGTGTGGTTTTGTTAGAGTGGGTGTGGCCTTGTTGGAGGAAATGTGTCATCAGGACACATTTGAAGTTTCAAAATCCCTTGCCAGGCCCAATCTATCTATCTATCTATCTATCTATCTATCTATCTATCTATCTATCTATCTCTATCTCTATCTCTGCCTATGGATCAGGATGTATCTGTATCATGAGTGCCACCATGGCCCCACTCTGATGATATTGGACTAAACTTCAGAAACTGTAAGCAAGTCATCAATTAAACGCTTTCTTTTATAAGCATTGCCTTGGTATTGGTGAAATTATTAAGGCCACTCCACATAGTTAAAAGGGAGGTTTATTTTGTGGGGTAACTTACAAGTGAAGGGATAGGTAACAGGGTCTGGGAAAGGTGTAGCGCAGTCCAGCAGTATTCTCTGGAGAACTCTGCTCAGTCAACCTCCAACATCCAGGGTCCAGGAACCAAGAGAGCCAGTGCATCTGGATCTCGGGTCTTCAGGGTCCTCTCTTGGCCCCGCCTTGTAGGCGTGACAGTTACGGAAGCCTCAATGGGGGTTGGAACTTCCAGATCAAAGATGGAATAGCTAAGCACTATCCCTTGGTCATGGTGTCTCTTCACAGAAACAGAACAGTAACTAAGATACCCACGGTCTTCCCATCACTGCAAGTTTACAAAGGCTTAGAGGAAAATAAGGATGCAAATTGTTTGGGAAACAACTAGCAGTCACTTACTCAGGACCTGTCACAACACAGCACTTAGACCTCTAGATACCCCTACTAAGAGAAAGGCTGGAATACTACACCAAGGGTACCAGGTACTTTTCTAACTAAAATCCACTCTCCATCAAACTACTAATGATGGCCACTACATAAGGAAGAATATTACCCTGAGAGAAACGTGGGCCCTCATACTCATCATCCCATGGCTCCGGCACTGGATAAAGTCATTGGTCCTGATGCTGTCTCTTAATTGAACAACTTGAATCTGGAAAATATTTAAAGAAGAGAAAATCTATTTTATATGTTCATATAGAGTAAAAACCTTCTTGCTCAACAAAGTCTTATTCAATACGATAGATCACCATTAACCTTGACTAAAATTACTCACCAAAAAGCACTATAGAACATCAGATGTTATGACATCTGGGGATGAAAATATATAAATATCTTGAAATTCACATTTAAGAGGTATTAATTAATAGTCTCCCATTTATAAGACAACTCATTTGACCAACAGTATTTTTCAAGGGGACCCTTCCCTTTCTTCATGACCTAATCATGTCCCCCAACACAGCTTAAGTCAGTGTGTATGTCCTCATCCAAGATGATCTGATAAACTTTCTCAATATACCTCAATCTAACTAATTTTTTTGATCATATGGTAGGCATCTTACCTAGACAATATAGAGCTTTTTTCAGTGAATTTAGAATCAGAATTTAAAATGATTTTCCATTAACTTCCTTCCTCATTGATTTTCCTATTTTGCAACAGGAGGACAAAAAGAAAAAATAAAACAGAACTGCAAAGAAGAATTGAAAAGAGAATTCATGTCTACTTTGACTTCTAGTTCCATAGCTCTAGATTCCCTTTGGCAATTACATCTCTTGGATTCTGTAGAATACTTAACAATCAGAATAATCTATGCATTATGTGGTTAACTTAGGTTTTGTTGATCTTTGCAGTTACAGCATACGTATTCTCTATTCTAGGAAAACAATGAGGTCATGGCCTCTGCTACTTTAGTGGACATAGAACTCTACACCCTTTCTACTCTTGTTGGAAATTCTCTTTGAGAAATCATTCCTCTTCCTTTCTCAGATGTTTGAGTGTGATGGAAGATGAATTTCAAATTCTATGCTAACAGTAAACAAAAGATGGTGGCTAATTATATTAATTTTAAATAGAGAAAATTTGAAAAGAAGAAAAGATAAGGATAAAGATGGGCATTGTAGAAAGATACACCATCAGTTCTCCTTGAAGAACAAATCTCTTATACATACCTAACAACAGAGTTAAGAAGCAAACCTGTTACAAACTGCTGAAAGAAATAGGTAAACAACAATAGATACAAAATCAGGCAAGGCATAACTCAATGAAACAACTCTGTTATCAGGTCACTGTTATTTATGTGTCTGCAGATGACTTCCTATAATAGAATATATATTTTCTCCATATGGAGCTTTCATGAACATAAACTATATCCTGAGTCATAACACACATATTACAAATTTATGACTTACATTATGTGTATGAGTATATTGCTTTTATGTATCTTTGTGGACCACTTACATACCTGGTGCCCTCAGAAACCAGAAGACTTTAGATCCCCTGGACCTGGAGTAATAAATACTTTAAGGCACCATGTGCATATTGGGAATCAAACCCAAGTTCTCTGAAAGAGAAGCCCGTGCTGCAAACCACTGATCCATCTCTCCAGCCCAACATATTAACACATTTTAAAGAGTGAAGTCATACCATGACTATTCCTCAACTATAATGGAATTGGATTCCACAAGTAGTTTGGAGATGATGTCATATCATTTTAAAATAACAATTTAGCCAAATAAGAACTCTTAAAGAAAATTTTTAAGTAGTTTGAACTAAGTAGAAAAGAAATTATCAAAACTTGTAGAATACTAAAAAGCAGTGCTTAAAGAGAAGGTTTTAGCCTTGACTGCTTTTGTGAGAGAAGAAAAATTATCTAAAAATCAATCATTTAAACTCCAACTTTCAGAACCTAGAAAAAGAAGAACAAATCAAACACAAAATAAGCAGAAGAGAAATTTGAGTCAGAATCAGTGAACAGAGGAGAACAGAGAAAACCAGCAAACTAAAGCTGACTCTTTAAAGGGATCAGAAAAGCTGACCATCAACTAGCCAAACTAGTTAGGAAAATTAATCAAATAGCCAAACTAAGAGGAGGAAATCAGAAAATATGTGTTAATATCATTAAATAACAGAAACTGATGATCTCCCAAAGACACCAACAGCTCTACTTTCAAAATGGTTAACAGACAAGCCTGTATGGGTTCATCAATGGCCTTTAACAACAGAGAAACTCCAGGCTTTAGAAGAGCTGGTAGAAGAACAGTTAAATGCTCAGCATATTGAGGAATCTACCAGCCCTTGGAATTCTCCTGTATTTGTTATTAAAAAGAAATCTGGTAAATGGAGAATGGTAACAGACCTTAGAGCAATTAACAGTAATTCAGCCAATGGGCTCTCTACAATCTGGAATTCCTTTGCCTACTCTGTTACCTAAAGGATGGCCTCTCATAGTTATGGATTTAAAAGACTGCTTCTTGCAGTCACTTATAAAACAGTTCTAATGTAATAATACATAGTTTTCAAGTGCTCTAGGTATGTTAATCAAAGTTGATTATGTGCTGGGTCACAAAATAAATCTTTACATTTGGTTAGAGGCCAGCAAGATGGCTCAGCAGTAAAGATATATGCGACCAAGCCTGAGGACCTGAGTTTGAACCCTGGAACCCACATTTAAAAAAGAGAAAAATACCTACAGTTGTTGTGTGACACCCACACAAGTGCTATGGAATGGACACACACACACACACACACACACACACACACACAATTAAATACATACATATATACTTTTTAAAAATTAAAGGTTAAATTAATAGCATACAAAGGCCTGTCAGGCTTCCTTAATTGATTACTAATGATATACTGGATCTAAGATTTTTATCTTTTTATACGTTCTGAAGTAGTGGGAGATAAACTTGTGTTTTTGTATTGGGGGAAAAGTCAATTTACATTCACGTTGGTCAGTCTTCTTAGGAACTGCGGTTCTGCGGAAACAGAACTAAGACTAGAGTCCACCACCTCAGCCAGCAGGCTGGTCTGTCCACCGGGTAATCGTGTTTCATGGACTGTCGTCCCCATTGTGCTCCTTCCATTAATAACGTCCAATAGCTTTACTTTAATGCTGAAGACTCCATAACTAGGACACCAATCCATGAGCTGAACCGCTTCCAGGCCACCTTGTCCCTCTTTCCCTTCCAACAGAGGACTGTCCCTTCCTGCCTAAGTTCAGTGCCTCTCATTCTTGGAGATTTTTCTTCCTTTCTTTCTTTTCATTTTCTTTTTCTTTTTCTTTTTTAACATATTAACATGTCAACCTTAAAGATGGGATGAGCTAGAAGTCTAGTAAAACATTTCTTTTTAGGCCATCACTCATCTTCAAATTCATGTTAATGACAAATAGAATAATCTCTTTGGTAGAATATTTGTAGAAAACCTGCTTAGTAAATATAAATCAGCTTTAAAGTACCTGTAGAGTGTTAAAGTTGTCTTGATAGCCTGCAAAAATGTATATGCCTGTAATCCCAGAGGTCAGAAGGTTAAAGAAGAAAGATTATCATAGTTCAAAGTTAGCTGAAGAATGGTTTCATTTCCTAAAAACCTCAGAATGTCACACTTACCAGGCACCAGAACAGTGATGGCGATCACTAACCCCAAAGCCGGAGTCCTCCCAAAAACCTTCATCTGGAGTGGTTTCTAGTTAAACACAAGTCACCATGAATCTCCGGGTGGACGCAGTGAGCTGTCCCTCGATGTCAGCTGTGCTTGTTCTCACTCAGTTCACCAGATTTAAGGGTGACTTTTCTTCCTCGTTTTGCCTATCTTTATCTTTGTCTCCTTTCTACCAGCTGTTGGATGATTAAGTGTACACAGGAAATGAGGAAATGATGCTCGCTGAGTGATAAAGAAAGAAGCCAAAGCTTAACTCATTCATTCTCTCATGATATTCAAACATTAAGATATACTTTATGACAATTCCCCATTTAAAGCAATGTTTTTAAAAGGACAAATCATATACAGAAAAATGAGCAAATATTGTGTGTACAGCTGATGAATCTGTACATCTACATGAACTTTAACAAGCATTTGCAAACATTTCCAAACCAAGGTGCTGACATTTTGCTATTCCAAGTTCCCAACATGCTTTTCCTTGGTTTTCCTTTTCAAGAAGCAAACACAGCTCTAATATCTATCACCATTTGCTCATTGTATTGGTTACTGAGCTTCACATAATTGAAATGCTTTTCTGAGTTCATCCCTGCATGCTGGTTTGGACTTACCAAGGAATATATCATAATTCACTCATCAGCTTCTCTGTGAATTTGAATTGCTCTATTTGGTAACTAACATATATAAACAGTCTATGAGAATACTTGATTTGCACAAGCTTTTTGGTCTCTATAGTGCCCATTTTCTTAGCTACATACCTACAAATAAATGTGATGGATCATAGGATAGTGTGGCTTTAAAAAAATACTTTCTGTCATGGGATAATTTGCTTGTTTACCATTACTGTATATTTTAAAATTGTGTACCAATACCTGAGAAAGTGGCCTTATTTTTAAATGAAGTCATTTCATCTATAATTAGTGAAAATGAAACTATATAGGCTTGGCATAGGTTGGGCCCTAGTTCAGTGGAACTGGCATTTGAAAAGAAGAATGGGCATAACCATGCATACAGAGAAACGTTCATGTGAACACAAAGACAAAGACAGAGATGTGTTTTTTCTACAAGTTAAGAACCAACAAAGATTGTCATCAGGACTCAGAAGCTAGAAAGCAGGCAAAGACCAGATTCTTCCTTCCTGTATTAGAAATTTTAGAGTCCTGTGGCGATAAACCACAGCACAAAGGCACTTAGAGACAAAAGGCAGAACTTCACTTACAAGTCCAAGAAAGAGAAAGCTGCTATGCAGGGTCGGAAAGACATTGTGCCCAACAGCAGAGAAACAGCAAGCTGGATCTGTAGGGGATGGCTCATGCGTGAAAAGCAAGGGGTAGAGGTAGGGAGTAGGTCTCCGAGGTTGTTTAGTTTGAATAACCTCACAAGATCCTTGGCATGTTTGTCTTTATGATATTATTTTTCTCCTTTTATTAAAAATAGGTTCAGATAGGCAGTGGTGTCACATGCCTTTAATCCCAGCAGGTGAATCTCTGAGTTCCAGGCCAGACTGGTCTACAGAGAAAGTTCCAATATGGTGAGGGCTACACAGTGACACCCTGTCTTGTAAAACCAAAAATAAATAGATGATAGATGATTGATTGATTGATTGATTGATGATAGGTAGATAGATAGATGATAGATAATAAAGATTCTTTTCTCATACAGTATATCCTGAGTACATTTCTTTTTCTTCTACTCCTCCCAGTTCCTCCCCACCCCATCTAACATCCAGATCCATTCCCTTTCTGTCTCTCATGAGAAAAGAACACATTTATAACACTTAACAACAAAAAACAACAAAATAAAATACAATGAAACAAAAAATATCTCATTGAAGTTGGACAAGGTGAATCAAGAGAAGGAAGAGCCCCAAGAGAAGGCATAAGAATCAGAGACCTACTGGTTCACATATTCAGGATTCATATAAAAATACTAACCTGAAAGCTATCATATATAAACAGAAGACCTGGTGCAGACTCCTGTAGGCCTTGTGCTTGCTACTTCAGTCTCTGTAAGGTCATGTGAGCCTTGCCTAGCTAATTTAGAAGGCTTGTTCTCCAGGTGCTTTCATCCCTCTGGCTTTTACCTTCTAAAAGGCAGGGATCTCTGAGCACTGAGGGGAGGCATTTGATGGAGACATTCCATTTAGAGTTGTGTGTTCTAAAGTTTTTCTTTCTTTCTCTCTCTGTCTCTCTCTGTCTCTCTGTCTGTCTGTCTGTCTCTCTCTCTCTCTCTCTTTGTGTGTGTGTGTGTGTGTGTGTGTGTGTGTGTGTGTGTGTGTGTAAAGTCTGGTTGTGGTTTCTATATTTTATTCCTCTGTGGCAAGAGAAAGTGTCTCTGGTGATTCCTGGATAAGGCTGTGATCTATGAGTATAGCAGAATATCATTAGGAGTCATTTTATTTTTACTTTTTTTTTAGACCATTAATATTTGGTTTTACCCTAAGTCTGTGGGCTAGCTAGTCTGGTTCTTGGTCACCCAGCCGTATCAGGTATGGGTTCCATCTGGTGGCGTGGACCTTAGGTCAAGTCAGACATTTATTGCTTACTCCACAAGCTCTGTACCACCAATGTCCTAGCCTATTTTGCAGACAAGAGGGATTGTAGATCAAAAGCTTTGTGCCTGGACTGGTATTTACATTTCTCTTTTGTTAGCTACAGAATGCCTTCCCATAACAAAGACACTAGAATGTAGGAGAGAAGGTTCTACACAGGCACCAGCTCACCTTCTCCATATTTATTAGTTGTGTGGGTGTTATCTTCAACAGTGGGGCCTTGCTGTCAGTTTATGAAGAGCAGCTTATTGTCTTGGCTACAGCTTAGGTTGTTTAGGGAGTTTCATGAGGCTCCTTTGGCCAACAACTCAGTTAGATGTAACCCAATTCCAATACTGAAAGTTTTGTTTGATGACAAGATATTCTGTCTTCCTCATTATTTGGAAACCTCATTAGGATTGCCTTCATGTCTTTCTGGAAGTTTCTCCTCTACTAGGTTTCCATACTTACCCTCATGTCTAGCTGTCTTTCCCTGAATTCCCTGTCTCCCCACCTGATCAACAGTTCCCATTGCCCCCAACTCCTGTCCACTCATAAAATCTATCTGTTTCCTCCTCCTGGGAAGATCCATGTTTCCCCCTAGTTGATTCCTCTGTACCTAAGCTCCCTTGGTCTACAGAGTGTAGTTTAGTACACTTTATTTAATGGCTAATATCCATATATAAATGAATAGAATACATACCATAGGTATCTTTCTGGGTCCAGGTTACTTTACACAGGATTTTTTTTCAGAGCCATTCATTTGCCTGCAAGTTTCTTAATATCATTTTTTAAACAGCTAAGTAAAAGTCCATTGTGTAAACGTATCACATTTTTTATCTATTCTTCACTGGAGGGACTACTTTGGTTATTTCCAAATTTCTGGCTCTTCTGAATATAGCAGCAATGAACATGGGGTAACAAGTGACTTTGTGATAGGATGAAGTGTCCTTTGGGTATTTCCCAATTGTGGTATAGCTGGATCTTGAGGTCGTTTGATTCCCATCTTTCTGAGGAACCAGCATACTGAGTTTGCACTCCGACCTATAATGGATGAGTGTTGCCCTCATTCCATATTCTGGCCAGCATTAGCCATCACTTGTATTACTGATCTTAGCCATTCTAACAGGCCTAATATCTCAAAGTAGTGCTGATTTGCTTTTCCCTGATGTCTAAGGATATTGAACATTTCCCTAAGTGTTACTTGACCCTTTGACTTTCCTCTATTGAGAATTCTCAATGTAGATTAGTCCTCTATCAATCGTGGTGTTGGCAAAACTCTTTTCTCATTCTGTGGGCAGCTGATTTGTCCTAATGATGGTATCCTTTCAATACAGAAACTTTTCACTTTCATGAGGTCCTATTTATTAATTGTTGATCTTATTGCCTGTGCTACCAGTGTTCTGTTCAGAACATCTTCTGGTCCATTGTGTTCAAGACTGTCCCCCACTTTCACTTCTATCACACTCAGTGTATCTGGTTTATGTTAAGATCTTTGATCCATTTAGAGTTGAGTTTTGTGCAAGGCAATAGATATGGATCTGTTTGCATGTAGACATTTAGTTTGCCCGGCACCATTTGTTGAAAATGCTGTCTTTTTTTCCAGTATTTCTGGCTTCTTTATCAAAACTCAAATGTCTGTAGGTTTGTACATTATGTATGGATTTTGAATTCAATTCCGTTGTTCAACATCTGTTTTATGTTAATACAATGTAGCTTTTATTACTATAGCTTTGTAGTACAACTTGAAATCAGGAATAGTGATACCTCCTGCAGTTCTTTTATTATTCAGGATTGTTTTAGCAATTGTAGGTCCTGGGTTTTTTGTTTTTCCATATGAGACTGAGAACTTACCTTTCAAAATCTGTCAAGAATTGTGTTATAATTTTGATGGGGATTTCATGGAATCTGTAGATTTCTTTTAGTAGGGTGGCCTTTTTACTTTGTTTAAAAACATACTGATCCATGAGCATTGGATATCTTTCCATCTCCTGATATCGCCTCCTATTTCTTTCTTTTAAAAATAAAATTGAATATTTGACATACAAGGGTTTCACTTGCTCAGATAGAGTTCTCTCAAAATGTTTTGTATCATTTTAGGCTATGGTAAAGGGTGTTATTTCCATGATTTCTTTCTCAGTACATTTATCATTTGTGTATAGGAGGACTTCTGACTTCCTTTTGAGGTAAACTTGTATCCAGCCACATCACTGAAGATGTTTATCAGCTGTAGGGCTACTGGTAGAATTTTGGGAGTCACTTATGTATACTATCATATCATCTGCAAATAGCAAAAGTTTGACTCTTCCTTTCCAATTTGTATCCCCTTGATCTCCTTCAGTTGTCTTATTACTCTAACTAAGAATTCAAGTACTATATCAAATAGATATGGAGAGAGTGGAGAACATTTTGTTATTCTTGACTGTAGAGTAATTGCTTTGAATTACTCTCTTTAAGTTGATGTTGGCTATGGGCTTTTTGTAAACTGCCTTTATTGTGTTATGTCTGTTTTTTCCCTAATCTCTCCAGGAATTTTATTTTTATATTAATTAATTCTTCTCAGCCCAATCACACTTTCCCCTCCCTCCTCTCTTCACAGTGTCTCTCCCCAGCATGTCCTCTTCCCTCCACTTTTACTCCTTCTCTTTTCTCTACAGAAAAGTGCAGACCTCCCATGTATGTCAGCCAGCCATAGCATATCAAGTTGGAGTAAGTCTAGTCACCTCCATTCTTATTAAGGTCGCATGAGGCAACCCAGTAGGAGGACAGAGTCTCAAATGCAGGCAACACAGTCAAAGACAGCCCCTGATCCATCTGTTAGGAGACTCAAAAGAAGACAAGCAACACAACTGTAACATATGTGGAGATGACCTAGGTCAGTTTCTTGCGAGTTCTGTGCTTGGCGTTCAGTCTCTGTGAGCCCCTATGAGCCCAGGTTAGTTGATTCTGTGGGTTTTCTTGGGTGTTCTTGGGCCCTTTTGATCCTTTAATCCCAACACTGGGAAGGCAGAGGCTGGAGGATCTCTGAGTTTGAGGCCAGCCTTGTCTACAGAGCAAGCAAGTTCTAGGACAGCCAAGCTTAGGCAGTGAAGGACAGAGAGCTGGTGAAGATATGATTGAATGAGGAGGCCATGTTCCAGCCCCAGTAAGCAGCAGAACTTGGCAGCTTTGGCCACATGGTTCTCTTCTGGCTTTAGATATAGAAGAGAAGAAACAGGTTATGGAATTTGCCTCTTTACCTAAAGAAAGCTGCTGAGGACTGGCATATGTCTGGGGTGTCCCCGAATGGAGGCCTAGTAAAGCCTACACTGCATTCAAGAACTCAAGATTTTAGAAATGTCAGAATTGAGGCATATCTGACAAGGAGAGCTGCTACCAGGGAGTGGAACCAGCCTATAGAAAGAAATGGGTTGCTGTCAACAAAGCTGAACAGAGCTGGAGATCTGGAGAGTGTTTTGACATAAGACATGGAAATGCAGAGTTTGGAGTCTATCCTCCCTATCCTATGTTTTAGAATAGTCATGTATATCCTGTGCCATCATATGTTGGAAGTATGTGATCTGTGTATTTATTTTGATCTTTACAGGTGAGTACTTTTAAGTGATTGCATGAATCTCAGAAGAGACTTCAAACTTTGGACTTTAAAACACTGTTGAGACTGTGATAAACTCTGGGATCTTTTCAAGCTTGACTAAATGAATTTTGCATTACAATATTGTTGCAAGTTTATGGAGGTCAGGGAAAGAAATGTGGAAGTTTGAATGTAATTGGCCCCCATAATCCCAAAGAGAGTGGCACTATTAGGAGGTGTACCATTGTTGAGGTAGGTATGGCCTTGTTGGAGGAAGTGTATGACTGTGGGAGCAGCCATTGAGGTCTCATTTGCTGGAGCTTTGCTCAGTGTAGGTTGACCTTCTGTTGCCTTCAAGATGTAGGATTCTGTGGCACTACTCAAGCACCACATGTGCTTGCATGCTACCATGCTCCCCATTAGGATGATAACCAACTGAAGCAAGTGAGCCACTTCAATTAAATGTTTTGCTTTAAAAGATTTGCCATGGCCCTGGTGTCTTCTTACAGCAATAGAGACCCTAATGAAAACAATTACCTTTGAGAGAGAAAAAAATGATCCAGAACATGCATGTGAGTAGGACACATCGAATTTCTATAATTGGAAACTCCCCACTTAATGAACTAAGTATTTGTTTCTATTGGAATTAAACTTAGCTATGTGCAAAGTAAAACCCCAAATAACACTGTATGAAAAACACAGTTCATTCTCTATCACACGAAGATGACAAATGGATTGTCAAAAGCTGGTGGGGGTAAATCAATGGTCATCAGGCCCAAGTCTTTCCATTGTTCTGTTTTTCCCATTAATTAGTAGCTTCCATCCTCAGCATTATCCATGGATAAAGTAACTCTAGGCCCTCTAGGCATTACACCAACACTACAATTCCACAGATAATTTGGAAAGCACAAGAAAATCCTTCCTTTTCTTTAAAAGGTTGTCCTAAAAGCATCACACATCTCATTTGACAGGGCTAATGGTCAGGTTCAGATGCAAGAGAAACTTAAGGAGGCTATTAGCTATGTCTGTCCTGACAAAATGAGAGGTATGTTATTGAGCAATATATGAGTTACTTATAAAATTGGAGTTAGGTTATGGAGCAATGTATGAGTTACTTAACACTCAAATGTGCTACCTGATAAGCAACCACATGAACTCTGTGGTAATGACTGTTCATTTGTCTAGGATCAGAATGTTCTCATGTCTCATGATCTTGATTGAGCTTGCTTAGGATCTCAGGGAAAGCTGACTCCTGGATCCTCGAACTGGTCTCAAGAGAGAGATGAATGGCTTGGCTGACATGGATCAGCTGTGTTCTGTTCTCATCCTCCAGCAGCCTAGGGTATTCCATCCCAAGGAATGAAAAGTAGAAGCACTTGGGACCTATTGAGACCCAAACTCAAAACTGACAAACTGTCATTTATGTATCTTTTTATTGGCCAGAGAAAACTGCTTGGAGTGAATAAAGAGTGCCCATGAACTCTTATGGAGAGAACTTTAAGATCTACTGAAAACAAGACTAGAGGTAGGATGAAGATTTAATCATGAAGAGAACTGTCTATCACAAGTAGAACAGGGAAGATAGACAATGAACCAAGCTCCTTGCAATCTCTGTCCCTGTATTTCCTATGACTCTGTCAGTTACAGAATTATAGTGCAAGATCTCTTCTCTCTTTATGTCTTGACTTAAACATGAAGACATTATAGTAAAATAGGAGATAAAAAGAGCTAATACCTTACATGTGTTTGAGTGACAATTATGAGTGGACTTACTGCTTGACACATGGTGATTTCCTACTATTAAAGCAGGCATTAATCTTGATACTAGCACTCCTCCTTCTCTTTATTGTGTGCAGAGATTTGCTAAGTGTGCACCAAGCCTCATTCTTTTTCTTCAAGTTAACTACCCAACACTATGTAGGCTTCCTACAAGTTAGTGTGGTCATATGACTGAGTACTGGTCATGGCATCTGAGCAGGTGTGCTTACTACTCCAGGACTGACTCATAAAGTATTGCACATATGATCTTTCTCTCTCCCTGGTCACCTGCTGAATAGAAACTACTCAGAGAATTGTTGGGGCCAGTCTGACTATCAACCAGTCTTTAAAGTGAGGAGTGAGGATTGAGAAATAAAGATATGAAAAATAGAGATGTAGATGTAAAATAAAAAGATAGAGACACAGGAAAGCTGTGGGAAAGATCTGGGTCAATACCACAGCCACCTCCAATTTATTCCTGGTGAGCTTTTTATACACCAGAAAGGTCAAGGGACAAAATACAAACAAGTGTAGACCATTCTTTAATTTCCAAAATACCTGGTAACCATTCCTTACAGTGAAGCATCTTGTAATTAGGCCTTGAAGGATAAGACACTGGTAACCAAGGCTTTGGCCAAAACATCCTAGTATGCAGCCTTGTGGGGCAAAACAAACTCAGACTCTCAGACCCTGAGTCAAGATGGAATAGGACCACATTACGGAGTCTCTGTGGGCCCCCACAGAGACTAAAATTGTAGAATAAAACAATAGCTTACAGAAATACCCTTTATCCTCTGGCTGCCCTGATCAACTTGTTAGACGGTGAAATAGACAAGACACAAACATTTAAAGAACCACTTGAGGTGATCATCCAAGTATCATCTAGTATAACATACTCATTTTTCTCTCTAAACTTTTACTAGAAACAAAACTACTAGCTAATCACTTGCCACTGTAACAAAGAAATAATTCTCTTAACTAAAAATATATTTTTATTATAGGATTATTGTCTGTATCAATTGAAGAAAAGGTTTCCAGTTATTAGGGTTCACCAGTATCTTACCCTTACTCTCCCAGATCTATCCCATCCCCTGTAATGGATGCATCACAGCAGACAGCAAAGAGAATTGAGACACTGGGGCTCTAAACAGTAAGGGGATTTTCAATGTTGCCTCCATGACACTGACAGTGCCTTCTCTGTGCACAACTTTTAATTTATACTAAAGTGCAGAGATACTGCCAAAAAATGGCTCCCAGCCATGTGTTTAATGATTAATACAAAAGATAACTGTCCAAAAGCAAGCAAAGAAAGAAAACCAGATAGTGGCTGACTTGAAGGTGTTCCTCTCGTGGCATCTGACAGTGCAACATTTATGATCATGTAAACTGAACCAACAAAGAGGAAGTTGATGGAAGCCATTCCTGGAGGACTTGGGTGAAGGAAATCCACCCAGCAGTGTTGTTCACATTTGCTAAGCCATCTTCCTCTTTGGCGTGAGAAGCAGGGACGGGAGAGAGCATGTGGTCATTGATAGCACGTGTGGTGGTGAGCACCAAGCTTCTGCCTGTACATTCATGCTGCGTGACTGCCAGCTGTCACAGGTCTTCTAGCAAACATGGAGACATCGGGAACAGGTAGGCTGGGTGTCAACTAGAAAGTGACTGCAATGAGCTGTTTTCTTGTGTTGTGTCACCAGACTAATAGGCTTCAGAAATCTAGATTTTCATTTTCTAGAAATAAACAAAAACAACAAAAAATATGATTAAGCAGGAATGAACAGAAACCCCCAGAAGTCAAGAAACTTGCAAATTAACTCATAAAGTTCCAGCAACTTCATTTCTACCACTGATTCCTGAAAGAGAGGGCCAGCTAAGTCCCTGCTCAGTTAGATCTGCAGCAAGGCAGACCTGTTGTCAGAGCTGTGGGCTCCATTGTTTAAAACAGCCAGATGCTGAAGAAGGGTTGAGGGAACAACCTTGATGGGGCCATATAACATACTTTCCCAGTCCACTGTGAGCTCAAATTCATGGCAATGTTTTCTTTCTAATGAGTCTTAACATTTCAGTTTTCTGTTCCTACCTGAAGTAATTTCTCTTCTGGAAGAAGACAAATCCCACGATGAGCAAAATGATTCCCCAAAGGGAAAGTTTCACATAGAGAATGATCAGCAAGGAATGCAGTGGCATGCTGGTGACACCTTTAATATAGGCAAGGGTAAAAATTCAGGTCAGGTCAATCATAGTCCCAATCCAGAAATTAGAGGAAACAGCTTTAGAATCACTTACAGTATTCCTAAACTTTTAGAGATGTCAAAATGAGAAAACCTTACCAATTATAATTCAAATACCGCTCATATATCATTTCTGAATGAAGTTTACAAATCAAGTCCAGCTTTTATGCTTGACAGTCACTAACAAATGCAAAAGTGAATAAATAAACACTAACATTGTTAATGCTTCCCAGTTATTTAAGGAAAGGTTTCCATGCAAACTTTATTATTATGAAACTATAATTGCATCATTTCCATCCATTCCTCTTTCTTCCTCCAACCTCGTCCATTTGTCCCCACCTCCCAATGCTCCCTTTCAAATTCCTAACCTCTTCTAAATTGTTATTGTTGCATATTTATATTTAATGTGTAAATACAGTCTACTGAGTCCATTCAGTGTTGTTTGCATGTACATGATTTCAGGACTGACCACTTGGTATTAGATAATGGATTAGGGAATCATTCCTGATGGAAGACTACTTCCCCCACTCTTAGTACCTTTTAGTTGACTAAAGTTCTTTGTCTAAGGGTGAGGCCTCATGAGAGTCCCCCTTCTATGTCTGCAGATCTACTGCTGGTTTATTTGTTCAGGTTTTGTTTAGACAGCCATATAATAGAAGTTTCATGGCTGAAGCTTCCCAGTCATTTTTCAGGAGACACAATATTATATTCCTGGTTCTATGGCTCTTCTAATGTTTCTGCCTCCTCTTCTACAATGCTCCCTGAACATTAGGTGTAGGAATTGTGTTGTAGATGTATCCATGGGGGCTGGACATCACATGATCAGTGTTCTCTGCATTTTGACCATTTGTGGAGTTATATAATGATTTCTGTCTGTTACAGAAAGAAGCTGCTTCTTTGACAAGGGTTAAGAGCCACACTTATTGGTGAACATATGTATATTTAGAATTTAGATAGGTATTTTGCTTATTTAGTTAAGGGTTGTAGAAGGTTCATTTCTAAGATCAATGACCTCACTAACCTTGAGTAGTTGGCTAGGATTCCAATAACAGGCATGACTGTCCTCCTATTGAGTGGGACCTTGAATATAATTGGATAGCTATTGGTTGCTACCCAGATATGATTGCCACTATTGAACCTTAGGGACCAGCCTTGCTTGTCATTGTTGTGGTTCATAAGCTTCAAAGTTAGATGGTACTACCAGTTGCTTCCCTCTTGAGGAAGCTTTCACACCTTTGGTTGCTGTGGGATAATGCTTTTGTACACTGGTTTAATATAACACTGATTGGTCAGTAGCTAGGCAGGAAGTACAGGCAGGATAAGCAGACAAGGAGAATACTGGAAAGAGGAAAGCTGAGTCAGGAGATGCCAGCCCACCATCTAGGGAGCAGCATGGCTCACAGGTAAAGCCACGGAACATGTGGTGACATACAGATTAACAGAAATGGGCTGAGTTTAAGTGTAAAAGCTAGTCAGTAGTAAGCTTGCACTACTGGCTGGGCAGTTTTAATTAATATAAGCCTCTGTGTGTTTACTTGGGTCTGAGCTGCTAGGGACTGTGCAGGACACAGGAAAACCTTCAGCTACATTTGATGACTACGAAAGTTAATCCTCAGAGAGGAAATTTTCAGGTCATATCCAGCTTAGATCCTGAGTCCTCTGTCTGAAGTGCATCTCATGCAAATCTTAGTCTTTTGAAAGGCATTATTCTTTTTTTATTTAAAAAATTTCTTTCCGAATTTTATACAATGTATTTTGATTATATTTACCTGCATCTTCTCCTTGTGACTCCTACCAGATTCACACCACACTTTGTTAACCCATTAACTTTGTGTCTTTTTTTAATATCCCAGGGAGGTTGTATTGTTGTATTCCAGATGACTTACAAGACATCAAAGTGTTAGGTGAGGATGACATGCTCTAAATATCTGAAGAATCAGAAAGGTTACTCAGCACTAGCTCTGGGTCTGGGAGAGATGAGATTAGGAAAGTGCCTTGCTGGCCTAGATAAAAGAAGTTAAGGGATAAGAAGTTTTCAGACAAAAGGAGTAACATGAAAAAAAACCATCTGAGAATGAATGGACCTGAATCCTGTTGGGAACACAGAAAGTGAAATGTGGAGATCAGATCTGGGATCAGAATCTAATTACAGATGTGTATGTCAGATGGTGAGTCAGACTTGGGAAATGTAGAATTGAACAACATAGTTCTTACTCTTGAGGAACTTCTTATACTTGAGGCAGAGTAGTTTTTCAGATACAATAAGAAATAAAAAATCAGTGTGGTGTCTCACACCTTTAATCCCAGCATTGGGAGGGGAGAGAGGTGGATCTCTCTGAGTTCCAGACCACCCTGGTCTACATTGTGAGTTACAGGACTGCCAAGGCAAGGTAGTGAGATCCTATCTCAAACAAACAGACAAAAAAAAAGAATTTTAAAAATAAAAAAGAAATACATAGATGGTCTTTGTTCATCTCCTGGAACACAGCTCCTAGAAAAGTTGTCACCATAATAAAAGTATCTTTGGTATGCCAGTAAAATGATAGGTGTCTAGAAGCTCTTAGCTTCATGGTGGAGATTATCACCAGAAAGACTAAACTGTGCTTAGAAAGTTGGGACTTGGAGCCAGAGACTACCACCATCGCCACCACTGAACCTCTTGTGAAGGAAGAGTGGCTAGAGATTGAGTTCATCACCAATGATCAATGATTAGCCATCATGACCATGTAACAAAATCATATTAGCAATCATAAACATTACTGTTTGAAAAGCATCTGTATGGGGAATTAGAAGAACAGAAATTCTTGAGATAGCATGAAGCTCTATGCCCCTTCTTCCATAGAGGGCCCTATGAATATATTCTGTTTGTCTGTCCCCATGTAACAATCCTTATAGTAAACCAATAAGAGTAAGCAAAATGCATCCTCAGTTCTGTGAACCATTTTAACAAATCACCGAACCTGATATATAGATTGTGGAAACATCCTGAATTTATAGTTAGTTTATAAAAACTGCAGGAGATAGATAACTGAAAAATTGTTACTAGTGTCTAAAGTGGGTCTGTTGTCCTACTTAGCTTAACTGTATACTTGACACAGCTTAAAGCCATGCAAGAGATACCAATTAGGTGCCATCCATCACTAGACATGTGAGAGAGGTAGATAGATAGTTACATAGATAAGTAGAAAGATATAGATAGATAGATAGATAGATAGATAGATAGATAGATAGATAGATAGATAGGTGATTGGGATATATAGACAGTTTAGTATGGGTCAGAGTAGCTAGCAAGCAGCATTCATCCATGGTTTCTGCATCAAGATTCTGCTTGAGTTGTCTTGACTTTCCTCTTTACTCCCTTAAGAGCCCTTTGGTCAATTTATCACAAACAGGATGAACTTCAAATATTTATCTTTCATGGAAGAATGAGTTAAATATCAATTTTTTTAAGAAAAATCATGTACTCACCTTGATTCAGTTGTATGGACAGAATCTTGTTGCCAGTAGAATGGGTGACAGAGCAGAGCACAGCACGCACTTTCTTATGATCCCACTGGCATGTGCTCCTAACAGTCACAGTGCCATTGCTGTGTGATTCATTCATAGTTTTACAGTCCCCATCTGGAGTCCAGAAGATCTGAGCAGCCGGCTTGCCTGCAGTTGCCTCACAAACTGCAGTTCTATTCTCTCCTGGAAACAGGGTTACTGCAGGAGGTACTGTGGAGATAGAAGGCAAAAAAGATTCAGTCTTGTCACAAATGATGAAAGTATTCATTTCTATCTAAAATCTGGTGAAACACCACAGTAGATAAACTTGTTGCTTACCTAGCACTTTGAGGTTCCATCTTTCATAGGAATTCCCACCAGGTGTTTCTATTTCACATGAATAATGCCCATCATGATCGAGGGCCACTGCAGTGATCTGAAGGTTAGGATTCTGGTCAGGTGTGGAGGTCCAGGTGATTGTCCTGTCTGTACAGTTGGTTTCACTGGTGTCCTTGGTTTCTACTCTGTAGGATATTTTGCAGGGAGGCTGGCCTCTGAGGGTTATTACCCATGTTATTAGTACTGCTTTTGTTGGTGGAACAGGAGGGCAGCACAGCAGAGTCTTTGTACCCATCTGTACAAATTTCGTAATATTAACTGGAGAAACACATGCACATGCAGAGAGAGACATACAGACACACAGACAGAGAGAAAGAGACGTTAATAAAGGACTTGGCATGTTCAATTTATCTATAGTAGATTACATAAAGTTGTATTAGTTGAATGACTTTTATTTGGGCAAAAATATCCTAAAAAGTGTGTAAATAATAAATTATAATTCACAAAATATGCATCATTTTTAAAACAAATTCAAATACTAACCAATTGTGTCCTCTCATATACATTTCTGGTGGATCAGTGTGTATTGTAAAGTATTTGAAGTTAACATAACAGTTTTGCTATCTAGAGACAGACTCTTGTTTAGCAGTCTTTGAACTAAGATCAAGCAAGACAGACATAAAAACACAGTAAAATTACATCAAATTACAAAAATAGTGTTCTAAGTCTAATATTTTGATGGTAGACAATATTGGTGTCATCGTACGATTTATGCTCCTCAAGAAACAAAATAAAATAATCATGTGATTATCTCCTCTTAAGCTTTGATAAGTAGTAATATAATCAGCAAACCTTCTTCTAAGGATAGAGATAAGCATTAATGTGCAAAATGTAAAGACACTGTCATTAAAAGTAACTCATAGCCTTTACATTAAACTAGTCAGAAATTATTTTATTTATAGGTTATAAACAAATGAAATCAATTGAATTTTAAATATTGTGTAACTTTCCCAGCCTGACAATCTCATGAAGAATAAAAATAATAATCAGTAGGCAGAAGATACTTAGAGATATTTACTTCTAGTGAGAACATATGAATGCTTTTAAAAACATGAAAAATTCATAATTTTACTGAAAATATATAAAATTATCAAATATAATACATATGTTCTCCTTCCTTCCTATTAGAAAAATATAAATTCATAGACAGCTCAGCCATTAATTTTGCCCATAGATTTTGTTTCTGTATTCTATGTTTATGTATTCCATTGTGCTCATCTGTAGAAAGTTTAACTTAAACCCCAGCATCTGCAAGCTTCTCCTACTTAGAATCTTACGCAATCCATACATTGGCAAAAGACACCATGACTGATAAGAGTTTACTGGAGGATGTTTATTCAGTCAAAACATCTGTTCCAACTCACCTGTGACAAATGTGGGTGTCAGGACAACCTCACTTTAACATAGTCAGAAACAGTTATATGAAGGAGAAATTCATTGTATGAAGAGTCTTGGCTTTGCTAAAATCTCTCCCCTTTCTTGTTATTGAGTCACTTACCTCCTCTAGGCACACAAGCAAGCCTCACATTTTATGGCCAAATAAAGGACATATAACAAGATAACAAAAAATGGAGACTTTAAATCCATTGGGGTGATTTGAATGGGAATGGCCCCCATAGGCTCAAGTATCTGGATGCTAAATTACAAGGGAGTAGAACTGTTGTAAAAGATTAGAAGGATTAGGAGGTGTGGCTTTATTAGAGTGGGTGTGTCCTTGTTGGAGGAAATGTGTCAACAGGAGTGGGCTTTGAAGTTTCAAAATCCCTTGCCAGGCCCAAGACAGCACTTAGACCTCTAGATACTCCTACTAAGAGAAAGGCTGGAATACTGCACCCAGGGTACCAGCTACTTTTCTAACCAAGACCCATATCCATCTCTTCTATGATGGCCACTATATATGGAAAAATATTACCATCTGGGGAAGGTGATTCCTGAAGCTGAACATCCAGTGGCACCTGCAGCTGATCATCCAATGGCTCCTGCACCTGATAATCCCATGGCTTAGGTGGCTGATAACCCCCTGGCTCCTGCACCTTTCCCTTACTTGAACAACTTGAATCTAGAAAATATTTAACAAAGAGAAAATCTATTTTATATATTCATATAGAGTAAAAGCCTTCTTTCTCAATGAAGTCTTATTCAACATAATAGATAACCATTAACCTTGACTAAAATTACCCACCAAAAACACTATAGAACATTAGATTTTTTGATATCTGGGGATAAAAGTATATTAGTATCTTGACATTCACATTTATGTGGTATTGATTGACATTTTCTTATTTATAAGACAACTCATTTATGTAGTGATACTTTATCTATGTCCTTGCATAAAGTTATCTGAGGATTAGAGGAAAAATTCATTAAATTTAAAAATAAAATACTATATTAAACATAGAAGTTATGGTAGCCCACACCTTTAATTCTATCATTCAAGAGGCAGGGATCTCTCTGGATCTCTGTGACTTTAAGGCCACACTGGGAACAGAGCCAGGCCTGGGGGTACATGCCTTAAATTCCAACACAAGCTAACCATGGAGGTCTGGAGGTCTGTACAGACAGACAGGAAGTGACACAGCTAGACAGGAAGAGGAAGTGATGTAGCCTGACAGAGAGAGCAAATGATATAGCAGAACAGAAAGGCATATAGGCATGTGTATACAGGAAGTAGGTCTTTTGAAGACTGAGGTGTCGGTGAGGTGAGCTTAGCTTGTGGCTTTTCCTATTCCTTTGATCTCTCAGGCTTTAACCCCAATTTCTGGCTCCAAGCTTATTATTAACAAGACCTTTAGCAATTCATCTACACATTGGACCAAAAATGTTTTACAAGGGAACCCTTCCATTTCTCCATGTCCTAATCACATCCCCAGGTATGGCCTTAGTCAATGCGAAGGTCCTTATCCAAGACGATCTCGTAAAACTTTTCCATATACCTCACTCTAATTAATTTTATTCAATCATGTGGTAAGCATCTCACCAAGACAATGTAGAGCTGTTTTTCAGTGAATTTAGAACCAAAATTTAAAATGATTTTTCTGTTAGCTCACTTCCTCCTTGATATTTCCTACTTTGTTATTGGGAACAAAAAGAAAAAATAAAACAGAAATGCAAGGAAGAATTGAAAAGAGAATTCATGTCTACTTTACCTTCTAGTTCCATAGAGATTCCAGTTGGCAATTCTTTCTTTTGCATTCTGTAGAATACTTAGCAATAAGAATAATCTATGCATTATGCAGTTAACTTAGTTTTTGCTGATCTTTGCAGTTACAGCATATGTATTCTCTATTCTAGGAAAACAATGAGGTCATGGCCTCTGCTACTTTAGTGGATATACTGCTACACAGAACTCTACACCCTTTCTACTCTTGTTGGAAATTATCTTTGAGAAATCATTCTTCTTCCTTTCTCAGATGTTTGAGTGTGATGGAAGATGAATTTCAAATTCAATGATAACAGAGTAAAAAAGGTGGTGGCTAATTATATTAATTTTAAATGGAGAAAATTTGAGTTCAAGGAAGGATATCAAGGATAAAGATGGGCATTGTAGAAAGATACACCATCAATTCTCTTCCAAGAACAAATACATACCTAACAACAGAGAGTTAAGATAAGAAGCAAAACCTGTTACAAACTGGTGGAAGAAATAGGTAAATATACTTATTTAGGCTAGAAATTTCAACATCCCTCTATCAGAAAGAGAGAAAACAATAGCCACTAAATCAGGCAAGACATAACCAAGTGTAACAACTCTGTCACCAGCTCAGTATTATTTATGTCTCTACAGGTGACTTCCTATAATAGAATATATATTTTCTCCATGCTCATATGGGGCTTTCATGAACATAGATTATATCCTGAGCCATAAAACACATATTACAATTTTTTTATTTATTTTATGTGCATGGGTATATTGATTGTATGTTTCTATGTGCACCACTTACATGTCTGGTGCCCTCAGAAGCCAGAAGAGGACATTAGATTCCCTGGAACTGGAGTCACAAATAGTTTTGAGCCAACATGTGCATACTGGGAATCAAACCCAAGACCTCTAAAAGGGTAGCCTGTGCTATGAACCACTGATCTATCTTTCTAGCCCAACATATTAACACATTTTAAAGAATGGAATCATACCACAACTACTCCTTGATTATAATGAAATTAAACTAGACATCAGTAACAGTAAATAGACCCCACAAGCATTTGGAGATGATTTTTAAGTAACAATTTAGGTTATAAGTACTCTTAAGGTAATTTTTAAATGAATTTTGAACTAAGTAAAAAAGAAACTATCGTAACTTGTAGAATACTAAAAAGCAATGCTTAGAGGGAAGGTTTTAGCCTTGACTGCTTGTATGAGAAAAGAAAAATTATCTAAAAATCAATCATTTAAACTTAAGCCTCCAGAAACTAGAAAAAGAATAACAAATCAAACACAAAATAAACAGAAGAGAAATTAGAGTCAGAATCAGGAAACACAGGAGAACAGAGAAAACCAGCAAACTAAAGCTGATTCTTTAAAGGGATCAGTAAAGCTGACCATCAACTAGTCTGAAGAGTTACGAAAATTAATCAATTAGCCAAACTAAGAAAAAAAAAAAAAAACAGAAGATATGTGTTACTAAAATCAAATAACAAGAGTGAATTTACTTGAATTTCAATGAACATGAAAAGAATAGTGGGAACTACTATAAAGAATTCTATGACAAGAAATTTGATAATCCAGATGAAACAGACAAAATCTTTGAATGACACAATCTGCCTAAATTTATTCAAAGTGAAACACTGGGGAAGGGAGGGGGAAGAGAGGAGGAGAAGGGAAGAAAGGAAGCAGAGTCTATATGAATAACAGAAAAATTCTTCAGAAACAAAGAATGTTACTAGAAACGTTTGAAATTGTGCAATGTTCATTGTCCTGGTGAAGTATATACCTAGTAACAGAGCTTCAAACCACATGAAGCAACACTTAACTAGATGAAAGCGACACGTAGACGGCTTCACAGTTACAGATGGAGGTTGTGACACCTCTTCCTCAGAAATGAATAGAATAATCAGAACTTTAGAAAGTAGTATAGACATAGAATATATTAATGACTATCGATTATAGTGACCAAAGAGACACATATAAAACAGTTCTAATGTAATAATTCATAGTTTTCAAGTGCTCTAGGTATGTTAATCAAAGGTGATTATGTGCTGGGTCACAAAACAAATCTTTACATTTGGTTAGGGGCCAGCAAGATGGCTCAGCAAGTAAAGACATATGCGACCAAGCCTGAGGACCTGAGTTTGAACCCTGGAACCCACATTTAAAAAAAGAGATAGAGAACAACTCCTACAATTGTCCTATGGCGCCCACATGAATGCTATGACATGGACACACACACAAATTACATACATTAAATACATACATTTATACTTTTTAAAATTTTAAAGAAGGTTAAATTAATTTCATACAAAGGCCTGTCAGGCTTCCTTAATTGATTACTAATGATATACTGGATCTAAGATTTTTATCTTTTTATACGTTTTGAAGTAGTGGGAGATAAACTTATGTTTTTGTATTTGAAGAAAAGTCAATTTACATTCACGTTGGTCAGTCTTCTTAGGAACTGCGGTTCTGCGGAAACAGAACTAAGACTAGAGTCTACACCCTCAGCCAGCAGGCTGGTCTGTCCACTGGGTAACGGTGTTTCATGGACTCTCATCCCTATCTGTCCTTCTCCTTCCATTAATAACTTCCAATAGCTTTACTTTAATGCTGAAGACTCCATAACTAGGACTCCAATCCATGAGCTGAACCGCTTCCAGGCCACCTTGTCCCTCTTTCCCTTCCAACAGAGGACTGTCCCTTCCTGCCTAAGTTCAGTGCCTCCACTTTGCTCTGGATCCCACTGCTTCCATTCTCAGTGGTTTTCCTTCCTTTCTTTCTTTTTTTTTTTTTTTTTTTTTTTTTGGTACATCTCACCCTTAAAGATGGGATGAGCAAGCAAGCTAGTAAAACATTTCTTTTCAGGCCGTCACTCATCTTCAAATTCAAATGATAACAACAGATAGAATAATCTATTCCATGGAATATTTGTATAAAACCTGCTTAGTAAATATAATTCGTTTAAAAGTAACCTACAGAGTGTTAAAGTTGTCCTGTTAGCCTGCAACAAAGGTATATATGACTGTAATCCCAGGAGTCAGAAGGTTGAGGTAGAAGGATTATCATAGTCCTAAATTAGCCTGAGGAATGGTTTCATTTCCTAAAAACCTCAGAATGTCACACTTACCGGGCACCAGAATAGTGATGGTGATCAGTAACCCCAAAGCTGAAGTCCTCCTGAAACCATTCATCTGGAGTGGTTTCTAGTTAAACACAAGTCACCATGAATCTCCGGGTGGACGCAGTGAGCTGTCCCTCGACGTCAGCTGTGCTTGTTCTCAGTTCACCAGATTTAAGGGTGACTTTTCTTCCTCATTTCGCCTCTCTTTATCTTCATCTCCATTCTACAGGCTGCTGGATGATTAAGTCTGCCCAGGAAAAAACAGCAGTAATGTTTTCGGAGTGATAAGGAAGCCAAAGTTTAACTCATTCATTCTCCCACGATGTTCAATGTCCCCCACTTTCACTTCTATCACACTCAGTGTATCTGGTTTATGTTAAGGTCTTTGATCCATTTGGAGTTGAGTTTTGTGCAGGGTGATAGATATGGATCTGTTTGCATTCTCCATGTGCAGAAATCTAGTTTGACCAGCACCATTTGCTGAAAATGCTGTCTTTTTTCCAGTGTGTATTTCTGGCTTCTTTATCAAAACTCAGGTGTCCGTAGGTAAGTACATTATGCATGGATTTTGAATTCAATTCCATTGATCAACATGTCTGTTTTTATGCTAATACCATGTGGTTTTTCTTATTATAGCTTTGTAGTGCAACTTGAAATCAGGAATGGTGATACCTCCTGCAGTTCTTTTATAGTTCAGGATTGTTTTAGCAATCCTGGGTCCTGGGTTTTTTCTTTTTCCATATGAGGCTGAGAATTGACCTTTCAAGCTCTATCAAGAATTGTGTTAGAATTTTGATGAGGATTTCATTGAATCCTTTAGTAGGATGACCTTTTTGCTTTGTTTAAAAAAAGACAACAACAACAAAAAAAAAAAAAACCTTCTGATCCATGAGCATGTGCTATCTTTCATATTCTAATATCTTCTCTTTCTTTTTTCAAATAATTGAATTGTTGTCACATAAGGGTTTCACTTGATGAGTTAGAGTTACCCTAATATACTTTGTATCATTTTAGGCTACTGTGAAGGGTATTGTTTCCATGATTTCTTTCTCAGTACATTTATCATTTGTGTATAGGAGGACTTCTGATTTCCTTCTGAGTTAATCTTGTATCCAGCCACATCACTGAAGGCGTTTATCAGCTGTAGGAGCTCCCTGGTAGAATTTTGGGGGTCACTTATGTATACTATTATATCTTCTGAAAACAAAGATACTTTGAGTTGTTCCTTTCTAATTTGTATCCTCTTGATCTCCTTCAGTTGTCTCATTGCTCTAACTAAGAATTCAGGTACTATATTGAAGAGAGTGGAGAACCTTGTGTTATTATTGACTTTAGTGGAATTGCTTTGAATTTTTCTGCTGAAATTGATGTTGGCTACAGGCTTGCTGTAAACTTCTTCATTATGTTAAGGTTGCCTCTTTAATCCCTAAGATTTCCAGGATTTTATTTTTTTAATAAATATTTTTTCTCAGCCCAATCACAATTTCCCCTCCCTCCCTCCTCTCTTCCCAGGTCCTCTCCCCAGCCTGTCCCCTTCCCCCCACTTCCACTCCTTCTCCTCAATTTCAGAAAAGTGTAGACCTCCCATATATATTAGCCATTCATGGCATATCAAGTTGCAGTAAGACTAGTCACCTCCTCTCCTATTAAGGTTGCATGAGGCAACCCAGTAGGAGGGAAGGGTCCCAAAAACAGGGACCAGAGTCAGAGACAGCCCTTGCTTCCTCTGTTAGAGTCTCACATGAAGACCAAGCAACACAAATGTAACATATGTGAAGAGGGCCTAGGTCAGTCCCATGCAAGTTCTCTGGTTGTTGGTTCACTCTCTGTGAGCTCCTTGAGCCGAGGTTAGTTGATTCTGTGGGTTTTGGTTTTTTTGGTTTTTTTGGTTTTTTTTTTGTGTGTGTGTGTGGTGTCCTTGGCCTCTCTGGCTCCCATAATCCTTCCTCTCCATCTTCCACAGGATTCCCCAGGTCTTCCTAATGTTTGGCTGTGGCTCTGCATCTGTATGAAGCCTAAAATCTGGGCTAGGGAATGACTTATGGGTATAGCAGAATATCATTAGGTTTCATGTCATTCACTTTTCCCTTCTTTTGCCAGTTTGGTTCTATCCTAGGTCTCTAGGCTGTCTAGTTCTGGGTTCTGGCCCTCTATCCTTTGTTAGAGGTGGGATCCCTCTCATAGTATGGGTCTCAAGCTGGACCAGTCAAATTATGTTGGTCACACCCATAATTTCCGCTCTTTCTTTGTCCCAGCATGCCTTGTAGGCAGGGCAAATTTTAGGTCAAAGACTATGTGGCTGGGTTGGTGTCCCAATCACTCCAATGGAAGTCTTCTTGGTTACAGGAGATGGCCAATTCAGGCTCCATATCCCCCATTGCTAGGAGTCTTAGCTAGGATCACCTTCATAGATTCCTGGGAGTTTCCATTCCACTAGGTTTCCAGCTCATCCCAGAAGTGCCCTGACTCCAGTTGTCTATTCCAGTACTCTCTTCCTCCATCCTCCCCCAACCTGATCCTTCCTGTTCCCATGCCTATCCCCTAATCCAGACCTCTTCCCCATCCACTTGTGATGTCTGTTCTATTTGCCCTTCACAGTGAGATTCATGTGTCCCTGCCTTGAACCTTCTTTGCTACATAGCTTCTCTGGGTCTATAGATTGTAGCACAGTTATTCCTTACTTTATGGCTAATATCCACCTATAAGTGAGTACATACCATGTTTGCCTTTCTGGCTCTGGGTTACTTCACTCAGGATCATCTTTTCTAGTTCCATTGGTTTGCTGGAAATTTTCATGATGTTATTGTTTTTACAGATGAATAATGCTCTGTTGTGTATATGTACCATATTTTCTTTCTTCATTCTTCAGCTGATGGACATCCAGGTTGTTTCCAGTTTCTAGCTATCACAAATAAAACTGCTATGAGCATAGTTGGGCAAGTGTGTGGTGGTATTGTGTTCCCCAAAATATTGTGTGTTCCCCGAAATAAACATATCTGGGGTCAGAGAACAGACAGCCACTAGAACAAAGCCAAAAATGGTGGCTAGAAAATGGAAAGAGTAAGCCATAACAGAAGTTGGGCGGTGGTGGTACACACCTTTAATCCCAGCACTTGGGAGGCAGAGCTAGCCGGATCTCTGAGTTCAAGGCCACTTTAGAAACAGCTAAGCATGGTGACCCACGCCTTTAATCCCAGAAACCCAACCTTTAATCCCAGGGAGTGGGAGCAGAAAGAGGAAGGTATATAAGGCGTGAGGACCAGGAACTAAAGGAGAAAAAGCATGTAGTTAAGCATTTGGTTGGTTAAGCGTTCAGGCTTTGGAGCAGCACAGTTCAGCTGAGATTCATGTGGAGGAGGACTCAGAAGCTTCCAGCCTGAGGAAACAGGATCACCTGAGGAACTAGCAAGGTGAGATAGCTGTGGCTTGTTCTGCTTCTCTGATCTTCCAGCAATCACCCCAATAACTGGCCTCAGGTTTGTTTTTACTAATAAGAACTTTTAAGTTTCCTGCTATACAAGTGTCCTTGTGGTATGGTAGAACATCCTTTGGGTTTACATCCAGAAGTGGTATAGTTGGGTCTTGAGGTATGTCAATTCCTTTTTTGACATACTGATTTCTACAGTGTCTATACCAGTTTGAATTCCCAGCAGCAATGGAGGAGTGTTCACCTTGCTACACATATTCTCCAGCATAATTGTGACTTAGGTTATTGATTTTAGCCACTCTGACAGGATGGAATCTCAGAGTTGTTCAGATTTGCATCTCCCTGTGGGCTAAAGATGTTGAACATTTATTTCTTCAAGTGTTTCTCAGTCATTTGAGATTCCTCTATTGACAATTCTCTGTTTAGATCTGTATCCTATTTTTAAATTGGATTATTTTCTTTGTTGATGTGTAGATTCTTGAGCTCTTTATATATTTCGGAGATCAGCTGTCTGTTAGATGTGGGATTGGTGAAGATCTTTTCATATTCTAAAGTCTGTTCTTTCTTTCTTTCCCTTTTTCTTTTCTTTTCTTTTTTTTTTTTTTTTTCAAAACAGGGTTTCCAGCTCTGGCTGTCCTGGAACTCACAATGTAGACCAGGCTGTTCTGGAACTCACAGAGATCTACCTCCCAAGTGCTGAGATTAAAGGTGTGTACCATACCTCCAGAATCTTCAGGACTTTTATAATGAAAGAGCATTGCATTTTGTCAAAGGCCATTTCTGAATCTAATGAGATGTAGTTTTTTTTCTCTCAATTTGTTTATATGGCACATTACATTTATTGATTTTTATATATTGCCCTCATCTCTGAGATGAAGTCTGCTTGATCATGTTGGATGATCTTTTTGATGTGTTCCTGGATTTGGTTTGCCAGTATTTTATTGAGTGTTTTTGCATCTATGTTCATAAGGGAAAATGGTCTGTAATTCTCCTTCTTGATTGGGTCTTATGTGGTGTGGGCATAGCTGTGTCCTCATAAATGAATTGGGCAAGGTTTCTTCTCTTTTGCAGAATAATTTGAGGCGTATTACTGTTAATGCTTCTTTGAAAGTCTGGTAGAATTCCCCACTAAAATCAATGGTGCTGGGTGGTTTTTATTTGTTTGTTTGGGAGATTTTTAATGACTGCTTCCATTAGGAGGAATTAAGGTCTCTTTAAATCATTTATATGATCTTGATTTAACTTTGATAAGTGGTACTTATTAAGAACATTATTTCTTATAGGTTTCCAGTTTGGCAGAGTAGAGGTTTTTAAAGTATGTCATTATGATTCTCAGACCTCCTTCATGTCTGTGATCATGACCTCCTTTTCATTTCTGATTTTGTTAATTTGGATATGTTTTATGCTTTTTAGTTAATCTGGATAAAGGTTTATCAATCTTTTTTGTTTTGTTTTGTTTTGTTTTGTTTTGTTTTGTTTTGTTTTGTTTTTCAGAGACAAGGTTTCTTTGTGTAGCTTTGCACGATTCTTGGAACTCACTCTGCAGCCCAGGCTGGCCTTGAACTCATAGGGATCCACCTGCCTCTGCCTCCCAAGTGCTGGGATTAAAGGCATGCGCTATCACTACCCAGTCAGGTTTATCAATCTTAATGATGTTTTTCAAAGAGCCAAGTCTTTCTTTCATTGATTCTTTGTTTAGTTCTATTTTATTGATTTTCAACTCTCAGTTTTATTATTTCCTGCCCTCTACTCCTCTACAGTTAGCTTGTTTCTTTTTGTTCTAGAGCTTTCAAGTGTGCTGTTAAGTGGCTAATGGGAGATCTCTCTAGATTTTTTTTAATATAGGCACCACTTTTCATTGTGTTCCATTAATTTGGGTATATTGTGTATTCATTTTCATTCATTTCTATAAAATCTTAAATTTCTTCCTTTTTTTTCTGTCTTTACCCATTTTTCATTCAGCAGAGAGTTGATCAGTTTCCATGAGTTTATAAGCTTTCTGTTATTTCTCTACTTGTTGATATTCATGTTTAATCTGTGGTGATCTCACAAGATTCAGAGAGTTATTTCACTTTTCCTGTATCTATTGAGATTTGCTTTGTATCAGAGTATGTGGTCAATTTTGGACAAAGTGCCATGAGGTACTGAGAAGAAGGTATATTCTTTGTGTTTGGGTGAAATCTTCTGTAAATAGCTGTTAGGTCCATTTGGTTTATAATGTCTGTTAGCTCCAGTATTTCTGTTCAGTTTTTGTCTGATGACCAGTTTGTAAGAGTGGTCACTATGTGATTTAAGCTATAGTAATGTTTCTTTTACAAACTTGAATCCCATTATGTTTGGGGGCACAGATGCTAAGAATTGAAATGTTTTCTTAATGGATTTTCCCTTTGATGTGTATGTAGTGTCTTTCCCCATCTCTTTGGATTACTTTTGGTTTGAAGTCTATATAATGTCAGATATTAAAATGACTGTCACCACTTGCTTTGAGGAGAAAAGGTCCACCAGAAAATGGAATGGAGATAAATTCTGTGTTTAAGGAGATAAACAGATTAAGAAATAGGATAAAGGGAGGGTGGCTTCGGGCAAGATCCTACCTAGATACACTTCCAACTTGTGAAAATGAACTAAAGAAAAGCTTAGAACTGGATGTGGTGGGGCACACCTTTAATCCCAGCACAATTTTGTGTTATGATATTGTTACAAGTTTTGGGGGGACAAGGAGTGGAATGTGGTAGTTTGAATGTAATTGGCCCCCATAATCTCAAAGAGAGTGGCATTATTAAGAGGTAGAGTATTGTTGAAGTAGGTGTGGCCTTGTTGGAGGAGGTGTGATAATGTAGGGACAGGCTTTCGGGTCTCCTTTACTAAAGCTTAGCTCAGTGTCATTCAATTTCCTATTGCCTACAAGATGTAGGATTCTCAGTTACTACTCCAGCACCCACATCTGCCTGTATGCCACCATGCTCCCCACCATGATGATAATGGAGTGAAATTCTGAAAGTGTGAGCAAACCAACCAAATTAAATGTATTACTTTATAATAGTTGCCATGGACCTGTTATCTCTTCACAGCAAAAAATAATAATAATAATAATAAAGAAGACAATACCTTTAAGTAATAACAAAAATGATCCAGAATATGCTGAGTAAGATATAACCAATTTCTATGAGAGTAAATTTCCCAGCTGTTGAACTAAGTATTTGTTTCAATTATAATTGATTTCAGTTATGTGCAAAGTAAAATCCCAAATAGCATTGCTGTGAAAAACATAGTTCTCTATCACACAAGACAACAAATGGATGGTTGAGAGCCGGTTGGGTAAATCAATGGTCATCAGGCCCAAGTCCTTCCATTGTTCTCTTTTTCCACTTAATTAGTAGCTTCCATCCTCAGCATTATCCATGTAAAGTAGCTCTGGGACCTCTAGACATCACACCAACACTGCAGTTCCACAGATAACTTGGAAAGCAAAAGAAAATCCTTCCTTTTCTTTAAGGGGTTGTCCTGAAAACATCACACATCTCATTTGCCAGGGCTAATGGTCAGGCTCAGATACAAGGGAAACTGAAAGAGACTATTAGCTATGTCTGTCCTGACAAAATGAGAGGTATGTTATTGAGCAATATATGAGTTACTTATAAAATTGGAGTTGGGTTGTGGAGCAACGTATGAGTTACTTAACACTCAAATGTGCTACCTGATAAGCAACCACAGAAGCTCTGTGACAATGACTGTTCATTTGTCTAGGATCAGTATGGGCTCATGTCTCATGATTTTGATTGAGCTTGCTTAGGGTCTAATGGAAAGCTGACTCCTGGATCCTTGAACTGATCTCAAGAGAGAGATGAATGGCTTGGCTGACATGGATCAGCTGTGTTCTGTTCCCGTCCTCCAGCAGCCTAGGCCTTCCATCTTCCCAAAGAATGGAAAGTAGAAACACTTGGGACCTTTTGAGACCCAAACACAAAATTGAAAAAAATGTCATTTTTTAATCATTTTATTGACCAGAGAAAAACTACTTGGAGTGACTAAAGAGTGCCCATGAACTCTTCAAGGAAGGCCTAGCCTGCTGGAGGGAGACCTTTGATATCTACTTAAAACATGACAAGAGAAGTGGGATGAAAATTTAGTCATGAAGAGAATTGTCTTCCACAAATAGAACAGGGAAGATAGACAATGTACCAAGCTATTTGCCACCTGTCCCTCTATTTCCTAGTGTGTTACAAAATTATGGTGTTAGGTATCTTTCCTTACTAGCTGATTCAAAAGTAAATACTTTAGCAAAATGTTTGAAGAAGTAAAGATAACACTACTTTGCTAGAATTTACAAATTGCTCCTGAAAAAATACAAATAAGAGATTCTATTAATTACTCAGAATATAAAATAGGTCTACAAAAAATTCAGCTCCAAACAGTACAAATTAGGAGAGATCAATTGTGGACTCTTAATGACTTTCAAAAATTGTTGGGAGACATTGCCCATCTACAGGGAGTAACAACTCAAGGACTGGGTAATTTGTTTCAAATCTTAAAAGGTGGCAAGGACTTAAATAATCCAAGAGAATTACCAGCTGAAGATGAGAGAGAATTGGCTTTGATGGAAAAGAAATTACAAGATGCACGTGTGGATCATTTGGATCTGGAGCTTGATTGCATTCTGATTATTTTATGGTCTATGCATTCCCCACAGGGATTTTAATGCAAAGGGAAGATATTATCTTAGAATGGATATTTTTACCACACAGAGTAAAAAATTATAGACATAGGTGGAAAAGGGTCTGAGTTGATTCTAAAAGGAAAATTAAGACTTCATCAATTGACAGGAATGGACCCAACAGAAATTTTAGTACCTTTTACTAATGCTTAAATTTCCTCCTTATGGGCAGGAAATGGACATTGACAAAGAGCTTGCAGTAATTTTTTGGAGATATTAACAACAAATATCCCCAAAGCAAGAGAATTCAGTTTATAAAGAGAACTTACTAGACCCTTCCTCACATTGTACAGGGAACACAAATTTCTGGAGCCCCTACATTGTATACTGATACAAATAAATCAGGAAAGGCAGGTTACAAATCAGAAAATTTGAATAAAGTGGCTCAAAAGTACTTATGATTCTGTTCAAAAGTCAGAATTATATGCTATTCTCATGGTACTAATGGACTGTACAGAACCTCTCAATATAGTCACCAACTTTCAATATGCAGAAAGAGTTGTTTTGCACATTGCAATGTTTTGCACACATCTTGATGAATCAGAATTAACTTCTTTATTTATATGATTACAGGAAACAGTCAAGAATAGGAATAATCTCATATATATATAAACATATCAGATCCCATACTGGTCTGCCAGGCCCTCTCACACAAGTTAATGATTAAATTGATCAGTTATTAACAGGAAATGTGCTGGAGGCCTCAGAATTTCATTTAAAAAAAAAAACACCAAGGGTTTGAAAAAGGATTTTTCTATCACTTGGCAACCAACTAAGAAAATTATAAGAAATGTCCTACTTTTTCCTTGTATAATCAAACCACACTGCATGGAGGAAGTAACCCAAAGGGTACTCAAAGTAATAAAATGTGTCAAATGGATGTGTTTCATTTTGCAGAATTTGGAAAATTAAAATATGTACACCATACCATAGATACATACTCGGGAATTCAATGGGCAACTGCTTTGCGTTCCAAAAAGCCTAATTCTGTAATTGCACATCTATTAGAAGTCATGGCCATTATGGAAATTCCTATACAAATTAAAACTGGCAATTTACCTGCATATGTCTCTAGTAAAATGAAACAGCATTTTTCATATTACAGCATAAAGCCTATACCACACAATCATGCAGGTCAAGCAGTTATAGAAAGATTTAATCAAACTCTAAAAGATATGCTTAACAAAAAGGAAGGGGTAATAAAGACCCCAGGAAGTAGATTGCATAATGCTTTATTAACTTTAAATGTTCTAAATGCTAATGAGAAAGCAATGACAGCTACAGATAAACACTGGATAATAGAAAAAAAAAAAAACTACTGAATTAAATCAGCCTGTATACTTTAAAGATGTGTTGACCTCAGAATGGAAACCAGGATATGTGTTACATTGGGGAAGAGGTTTTGCTTTTGTTTCCACAGGAGAAGAAAAACTATGGATATCATCAAAATTGATAGAGATTAGATTTGAACAAGAGAGACCTCTTGATTAGATTCAATCTAAACTAATTTACAAGACTAACAAGCATTTTTTATTTGATCAGATATAAATTGTCAAAAAAGAAACTCCCCAAAGTTAGGGTTGGGGCAGGGTTTTGTTTTTGTCTTTCCAGGAAAATAAAAACAACTGTCTTGAGGAATTTAAAAAGACTTTTGGATAAATAAACATCCAAAGAAGAAGGGAGAACTACCTAGAAAAAAAATTATCAAGAAAAGGAATAATCTGACGTAATGAAATCTCTGACATCTCCAAAAAGATGATGGGATCCCATAATGATGATTCCACCTGGACTATAGTAATGCCATTAAGCTGACAAACACCACCTATGGATTGGCTTTAGACTACAAACTGCTCAGGACAATTTCAAGGGGGTTATCTGAGATGATCCAGCCTCATAGACAATTCTAGTCAGGACTTGAAACAAGCCCTGCACTTTACCATTGCACAGAGACAGGACAACAAATGATACAACTACCTCTCCCAGGACTTGACAATTAAACCAAAATTTTTTCAGGGTCCACTTAAGATATCATTGTCCCCAAACAGCAGGAAGTAATTTTAAGAACATGACACCTATATTCCCAAGATGTGGGGTGGGCAGGTTTTGATTGTTTAGTGAGTTATGGATATTTGTCATCATTTAGGAGGATTGGTTATAAGTTGTTATTGGTAACAGTCAGGAAAAAAAGCTGAACAAAGGAGATTAGATTCAAGCATCTCCTCAAAAGAAAAAGGTAGGATGTAGAAATAGGATAAAAAGGTAGATTATTGAATCTACTTTTTAAAAGTAACTATTAGTTTTAAATATTTTACATTGACTTGGATTTTTGTATATTGATACAAATTGAAGTTATTTTTGCTATACTACATATATGTTATAAAAATAATAGGATAAAAGGTGTATTATTGAATCTACTTTTAAACCAAAAAAGCAACTACTAGTTTTAAATATCTTACATTGGCATGGATTTTTATATATTATATGCAAACTTAAGGTTATTTTGGTTAAAACATATTGTACATAAGTTTCTACTCTTATTCAAAGTATTGTACTATACAGCTCATCTAACAATATAATGTAAATTTCTAGTCCTTGAAAGTTATTATTACAAACTATTAGGATAATTAAGAAATTCTGGTTAGTAGTCAGTCATCTATTACAATCAAACTTGCAGTTATGTTAGGTATGTTTTCAAGGTCAAACAGATATAATTTAGATAGGCAAGTGGGCTTCAAATATTTCAGAGATCTATAGAATATGACATTTAAGATTTTTAATAACATAAGTTTCTTTTTTATGACAAAGAGACATGTCTGCTCTTGGCAGCACCAATCTACTTCAAAGAAAATGAAGGGCACTAAAGGAACTTCATATGGAGTTTGCTCACTTTGTAGCAAAAGTAGGCTACTGGGAAAGAAACTGCTGGATAAGCAACAGAAAAGAAAGTGACTGTCAAACTTTGCCAAGACAAGGTGGGATAGTCCTTCAAAAATCCTGCTCTGATGGGTGGTGGTGATGCACGCCTTTAATCCCAGCACTCAGAAAGTAGAGGCAGGTGGATCTCTGTGAGTTCAATTCCAGCCTGGTCTACAAAGCGAGTTCCAGGAAAGGTGCAAAGCTACACAGAGAAACCCTGTCTGGAAAAAAAATGAAACAAAAACAAACAACAACAACAAAATCCTGCTTCACAGAAAAGTCTATCAAACATGCTAGGCCTGTAGGCTAAAGACAGATGCCCCAACATTGCAGAGGAAACTTGGGTGACTGTTTCAGCAGCCAGCTATTTCTAGCATTTTTTACATTTTTTGGAAGTTGTTTGCTCTACACTTTCTGTTTACTCAAGTAATGTTGTATCCTCGGGTCTCTGATGGAGTTGAAGACTTTATAGTTATAGTTTTCCTTTTTAACAAATTCAGAAAAGACACTCACAAAAGAGGTGCAAAGTGTATAAGGTTGAGATGCATAAAAAGATACTTCTACATTGGTAATGCAAATTAAGATAGAAAGTGAATTAGGTACAACATTTTGGACTCACTAAGACAGGATAGATAATGGAGTATTCTCTCTGAATTTGACAAATACTAATGGACTAGACGTTGTTAACATAATTATTGCCAGTATATATTTGTATATAGTTATTGTACTTATTGTACATAGTTTTTCTATGTTAGTTCACTTTTTTCCCTTTACTTTATTTTAGATTAAAAGGGGGTAAATGTATATTTTGTTTGTGTTCTGACAAATAAAGCTTTCCTGGAGACCTGAGGGCAGAACTAGCCACTAGTTAATGATAGAGGCCGGGCAGTGGTGCACACCCAGCACTTGGGAGGAGGAAGCATGAATATCAGGAGTTCAAGGCCACCCTGGGCTACACAAGATAGATCCAGTCTAAAAGAGAAACAGAGCTGGGCAGTGGTGGTACATCCCTTTAATCTCAGAACCAAGGAGGTGGACACAGGAACATAAGGAGAGTGAAGACAGTATCTCACCACCACCACCCCCACATTCAGTCTAAGAATTCATAGAGGTAAGAAGTCTCTAAGTAGCTGCTGCTCTGCTTCTCTGATCTTTTAACTTTCAGACCAATATCTGATTCTGGGTTTTTACTGTCAAGACTAATTAAGTTTGTGCTTCAATGTCCTGACTTAAAAATGAAGATGTTGTAATGAAATAGGAGATTAAAAAAAGAGCTCATACCCTAGATGTGTTTGAGTGACAATTATGAATGGATTTACTGATTGACACATGGTAATTTCCTACTATTAAAGTAGACATTAATGTTGATATTAGCACTGTTCCTGCTCTTTATTGTGTGCAGAAATTTGGTAAGTGTGCACCAACCATCAAACTTTTTCTTCAAGTCAACAACTCTACATTGTGTAGGCTACCTACAAGTTAGTGGGGTCATATTACTGAGTACTACTCATGGAATCTGAGCAGGTGTGCTTACTACTCCAAGACTGACTCATAAATTATCCCCCATACAATCTACCCTCTCCCTAGTCACCTGCTGAATAGAAACTACTCAGAGAATGGAGTTGTAGAATAAAACATTGGTTTAGAGAAATGCCCCTTTATCCTCTGCACTGGCTTGACCAACTACATTAACTATAAAATGGACAAGACTCAAACTTTTAAAGAACAAATTGAGGCTACCATCCAGGTGTCCTCTAGTATCATACACTCATTTTCTCCCTAGACTTTTACTAAAAACAAAAATAATAGCCCAAGTCACTTGATACTTTACCCAAGAAATAATCCTTTTAATTAAAAATATAGTTTTTATTATAGGATTACTGTCTGTATCAAGTGAAGACAAGGTCTTGGTTTCCAGTTAGCAGGGTTTACCAGTGGCTTACCCTTACCCTCCCTGATCCATCTCAACACCTGTGAGTCACCATGCGGACAGCAAAGGGAATTGAGACACTGGGGCTCTAAAGAGTAAGGGGATTTTCAATGTTACCTCCATGACACTGGCAATGTCTTCTCTGGGTTCAACTTTAAACCTCTACTAAGGCACAGAGATACTGCTTAAAAAAAAAAAAAAAAAGGTTTCTAGTCATGTATTCAATTTTTAATTTGTATTTAATTTTATTTGCTAGCAAGCAAGCAAGGAAAGATGGCCAGCTAGTGGCTGATTTGAAGATTTTTGCTTCTCATGGCATCTGACAGTGCAACTCTTATGATCATGTAAAATGAACCAACAAAGAGGAAGTAGATGGAAGCCCTTCCAGGAAGACTTGGGTGAAGGAAATGCACCCAGCAGTGTTGTTCACATTTGCTAAGCCATCTTCCTCTTTGGCGTGAGAAGCAGGGACGGGAGAGAGCATGTGGTCATTGATAGCACGTGTGGTGGTGAGCACCAAGCTTTTGCCTGTACATTCATGCTGCATGACTGCCAGCTGTCACAGGTCTTCTAGCAAACATGGAGACATCAGGAACAGGTAGGCTGGGTGTCAACTAGAAAGTGACTGCAATTAGCTGTTTTCTTGTATTGTGTCACCAGACTAATAGGCTTCAGAAATCTAGATTTTCATTTTCTAGAAATAAACAAAAACAACAAAAAATATGATTAGGCAGGAATGAACAGAAACCCCCAGAAGTCAAGAAACTTGCAAATTAACTCATAAAGCTCCAGCAACTTCATTTCTACCACTGATTCCTGAAAGAGAGGGCCGGCTAAGTCCCTGCTCAGTTAGATCTGCAGCAAGGCAGACCTGTTGTCAGAGCTGTGGGCTCCATTGTTTAAAACAGCCAGATGCTGAAGAAGGGTTGAGGGAACAACCTTGATGGGGCCATATAACATACTTTCCCAGTCCACTGTGAGCTCAAACTCATGGCAATGTTTTCTTTCTAATGAGTCTTAACATTTCAGTTTTCTGTTCCTACCTGAAGTAATTTTTTCTTCTGGAAGAAAGCAAATCCCACGATGAGCAAAATGATTCCCCAAAGGGAAAGTTTCGCATAGACAATGGTCAGCAAGGAATGCAGTGACATGCTGGTGACACCTTTAATACGGGCAAGGGTAAAAATTCAGGTCAGGTCAATAATAGTTCCAATCCAGAAAGTAGAGGAAACAGCTTAAGAATCACTTACAATATTCCTAAACTTTTAGAGATGTCAAAATCAGAAACTCAATTATAATTCAAATACCACACACACATTATTTAAGGATCAAGTTTAAGAATCAAGTCTAACTTTTGTGGTTGATAGGTGTTAAAAAAATATTTTAAAGTGAATTAATGCACACTAATTATTGTTACTGCTCCCCAGCTACATAAGGCAAACTTTATTTTTATGAAAATATAATTGCATCATTTCCATCCATTCCTCCAACCTCCTCCATGGTCTCCACCTCCCATTGTTCCCTCTCAAATCCCTAGCCTCTTGTTCCTAAATTGGTGGTGTCGCCTATTTTTACATAATATGTAAATAAAATCTGCTTAGTTTATCCTGTGTTGCCTGCATATACATGATTTCAGGACTGACGAGTTGATATTAGATAACCAATTAGGGGCCATCTCTGAGGGGAGAATACTTCCCCCCCTCTCAGCACCCCTTAGTTAACTATAGATCTTTGTCTATTAATGTCTTAGTTAAGGTTTTCATTGCCGTGAAGAGACACCATAACCACAGCAACTCTTATAAGGAAGACATTTAATTGGGGTGGCTCCCTTACAGTTTCAGAGGTTCAGTCCATTATCATCATGTTGGGGAACATCGCAGTGAACAGACAGATGGGGTGTTGGAGGTGAGAGTCCTACCTCTTGCAGGCAGCAGGAAGTCAACTGATTCACTGGGTGGTATCCTGAGCATAGGAAACCTCAAAGCCCACCCCCACCATGACATACTTCCTCCAGCAAGGTCATACCCACTCCAACAAAGCCACACCTCTTAATAATACCACTCCCTATGAGATTATAGGGACCAGTTACATTTAAACTACCACAAGGAGTGTGGACCCATAAGATTTTCCCCTACCATGTTTGCATCACTATTGATGGTTTACTTGTTTTGGTTTTGTTTAGGCAGCAATGTTATTGAGGTTTCATGGGTAAACCTTTTCTTTCATTTCCAGGAGACATAATCTTTTTTTAATAGTCTTTTGTTGTTGTTATTTTATTAATTGTTTATTTTACATCCTGATCATTACAATGATAATAATATATTATTATTATTACAGCCCAATAAATAATATTTGTTTATTTCCCCTCCCTCCTGTCCTCCCTTTTCTTCCCTCACCTCCTCTACACCACCCCCCAATCTTTTCCTCCCCTTTTCCTATTCATAAAGGGGCAGGCCTCCCATGGGTATCAACAAAGCATGGTATATCAAGTTGCCAAGAGACTAAGCTCCTCCCCTTGTATTAAGGCTGGGCAAGGTATGGTATGAGGAGTAGGTTCCCAAAAGCCAGCCAAAGTGTTAGGGACAGCCCCTGCTCCCATTATTAGAAGTCCCACAAATAGAGTAAACTATAACTGTCAGATATATAGAGAGGGGTTAGGTCAGTCCCATGAAGGCTCCTTGGTTGTTGGTTGAGACTCTGTGAGTTCCTATGAGTCAGGGTGGTTGTTTCTGTGGATTTTCTTGTGATGTCCTTGACCCCTCTGCCTCCTACAAACCTTTTTCTCTCTCTTCAGCAGGAATCCCCAAGCCCATCCTAATGTTTGGCTCTGGATCTCTGCATCTGTTTCCATCAGTTACTGGATGAAGGCTCTCTGATAACAATTGGAGTAGTCACCAATCTGATCACAGGGGATGGCTGTTTCAGGCTATGTATCCACTATTGCTTGGAGTCTTAGCTCAGTCATCCTTGTAGATTTATGGGAATTTTCCTTGCATCAGGTTTCTGCCTGGTCCCCAAAATCCCCCCTTTCCAGTCATCTCTTTCAATACTCTCTACCTCCACCCACCCACCCCAAACCAATCCCTCAAGTTCTGTGCCCACATGACCCCAGTCTACCTAGGAGATCTCTTCTATTCCCCTTCCCAAAGAGATCCATGTATCTCCCCTTGGACCCTCCTCATTACCTGGCCTCTCTGGGTATATGGGTTGTAGCATGGGAATCCTTTATTTTACAGTTAATATCCACTTATGAGTGAGTACATACCATGATTGTCTTTCTGGGTCTGGGTTACCTCATTCAAGATGATTCTTTCTAATTCTACCCATTTTCCTTCTAATTTCCTGATGTCATTGTTTTCAACAGATGAGTAATACTCCATTGTATAAATATATCACGTTTTCTTTATCCATTCACTAGTTGAAGGGTATCTACATTGTTTCTAGGTTCTGGCTATTACAAATATTGCTGCTATGAACATAGTTGAGCAACTGTCTTTGTGGTATGACTGAGCATATTTAGTATATGCCCAAGAGTGGTATAGCTGGGTCTTGAGGTAGATTGATTTCAAATTATCTGAGTCACTGCCAAATTGATCCCCCAAGTGGCTGTACAAGTTTGCACTCCCACCAGCAATGGAGGAGTGTTTCCCTTGCTCCACATCCTCTCCAGCATAAGCTGTCACTTGTGGTTTTGATCTGAGCTATCTGACAGCTGTAAAATGGAATTTCAGGGTCAGTTTGATTTTTCATTGCCATATGGCTAAGGATGATGACCATTTCTTTAATGTATTCTGACATATGAAACTCTTCTATTGAGAATTCTCTGTTTAAATCCATATACCCTTTTTAATTGAATTATTTGGTTTTTTGATGTCTAGTTTCTTGAGTTCTTTATATATTTTGGAGATCAGCTCTCTGTCTGATATGGGGTTGGTAACAATCTTTTCCCAATCTGTAGGTTGCTATTTTGTTCTAATGACAGCATCCTTTGCCTTACAGAGCTTTTCAATTTCATAAGGTCCCATTTGTTAATTGTCCATTTTAGTGTCTGTGCTACTGGCATTCTATTCAGGAAGTTGAGGAGACACAATCTTATAGTAGATTTCCTGGTCCTATGGTTCTTGTAATGTTCTGCCCCTTCTTCTACAAAGTTCTCTTAGCATTAAGTGTAGGAATTATGTTGTAGATGTGTCCGTGGGGGTTGGACATGGCATGATCAGTTTTCTCTGCATTTTGACCATTTATGGCATTCTGTAATGGTTTCTGTCTGTTACACAGAGAAGTTTGTTTGGTAAGGGTTAAGAGCCACACTTATTGGTGGACATAAGGGTATGTAGAATTCAGATAGGTATTGTGCTGGTTTAATGAAGGGCTGTAGTAGGTTCATATCTAAGATCAATGGCCTCACCAACCTTGAGTGGTTGGGTAGGTTTCCAGTACCAGGCTTGATCTTCCTCCTGTTGAGTGGACCTTGAATATAATTAGACAGCTATTGGTTGCTGTTATGGTTATGCTATTGTACCTTAGGGACTAGTCTTGATTGTCATTATTATGGTTCTTAAGCTTCATAGCTTTGTGATACTACCAGTTGTTTCCCTATTGGAGCAACTGGTACAACACCTTTGATGATGATGAAAGTTAGTCCTCAGGGAGGAGGTTTTCGGGTCAAATCCAGCTAAGATCCTCTGAGTCCTCTGTCTGAAGTACATCCCATGAAAATTTTAGTCTTTTGAAAGATTATTTTTAATTTTTTATTAATTTATTCATGTTTCTGTTATCAGCTTGATATAGTATAAATTCTTATCCTAATAGAGAAATGTGTCATTGAGGCTTGCCCAGTTTTGAGTATTTCATATAATTATCCTGATCATATTTGCCTACAACTCCTCCTCCTATCTCCTACCAGATCCACACCAATCTGTTACCCCCACCAAATTTTCATGGTTTTTTTTGTAGTTCACTGGCTTCTGTTTATGTTGCCCATATACTCCTGGGGATGGGGCCTATGAGAAGAATACCCTTAAAAATAACTGATTCTCTCTCCTCAAAAAACCATTAATTGTCTGTACGCCTCATTTGACAGGGCAGGGACTTGGGAGTTCCTTTCCACTCCATGCTAAAATATTGATTGGCTTCATCCTGTGCAGGTCCTATGCAGGAAACTACATTGCTATGAGCTTGGGAGTTTAGAGACCCTACCAGGTGCAGAAGTTGTTTCCTCTGGTCTCCCCTGACCTCTGATTTTTACAATCTTTCTGCTTATCCCCTTCACCAGGTGAGAGTTTCCACTTTAACTACTATTCACTTACAAAATAACCTTCTCTGAAGAGGCATGAGAATTCCAGTATCTATGGGTAGAATGATACAAATTTAGAGGGTAGTTTGAATGTCCATTTTGCAGAATAATAGCCTCTGAGCTCCCCTGTCATGGGAATTCTGTCACTGGTCCACTAGTCAATTGAGAGGAGCATTTTGGCTCAAGAGATGAGGTTTTCACTGGGGATAGATGTGACCAAGGAAGGGAAGGGGAAGGTCTCTCTTTTTTTTTTTTTTTTGAGTGAGGAATAAGCAGTGGTGGGTGTAAGCAGTGGTTTGTGATTTTTTTCAGGTTCCCCATTTATTCTTTATTATTTGCACATGGATTTTACACTTTAATAAATGATAAAAGAATTCTTTAACACTCCCCATCCATGGGCTCTTGGCCACAATTAAAATACCAGGTACATGTTTCATCGTGTGGCTTAAATCCAATTGGAAACAGTTAGTAACCTCTATAATATCCATGGCATTATTTCACCCATGGATATTATTCACTCATCATTTGATGGACATCTAAGCTATGTCCATGTCCTAGCTATTAGGACAAGAGCATCTATGAACATGGATGGCCATATATCTATGTTGTGAGAGTACTTTGGTATGTTCTCAGGATTGGCGAGCTTGGTCATATCATAGTTTTCTTAGGAACAGCCACATTGATCTCCACAGTGGTTGCACCAATTGAACTCCCAGCAACAGTGCATGAAGGTTCCCCACATCCACTGTCTCTTATTTTAATATTAGCCATTCTCGTTGGAGTAAGATAAAAAATCTCAAAGCAGTTTTAATTTGCATCTCACCAATGGCTTAGGGTGGTGCACAGTTTTCAAAATATTTCTTGGCCATTTGTATTTCTTCTTCTGAGAACTCTCTATTCAGCTCAAATGTTCATTTTTCAGTTTGGCTGTTTGTTTTCCTAGTGTTTTGGGTTTTTTTTTTAATGACTTGCATATTCTAGATATGAATCCTCCATCAGATCTGTGGGGTGCCTCTTCAGTCAGGTAACAGTTTCCTTTGCAGAACAGAAACTTGTTAATCCCATGAAGTCCCACTTGCAGGTTTTTAATCTTTCTTCCTGATCAGCCAGAGTCCTCTTTAGAAAGCCCTTACCTGAGCCTATACCCTGCAGTGTACTCAGTGGACTTGCTGCTCTTGTGCTAGTTTTCAAGCTTCAGGTCTAGCACTGAGATCCCTGCTCCATTAAGACTTTATTTGTGTGCAAAGAGAAGAATCAAGTTTCATTCTTCCACATGCAGATAGCCAGTTTTCCCAACACCATTTACTAAGGATGCTATCCTTTCTTCAGTGACGGTTTTAGAATCTTTGTGAAAAATCAGGCGGCTATAGATGCATGGACTTATCTGTGGGACCTGGATTCTGTTCCATTGACCAATATGTCTGGTTTTGTGCTGGTACCATTGTGGAATTGCTACTTTGTCTGCACAACACAGCTTGAAATTTGGTCTGATGATACTTCCAGTGTTTGTTGTTGTTGTTGCTTTTGTCGGGATTGTTCTAGATGACTTGTAAACGTCAAACATTGCTAAGCAAGAAGGACATGCTCTAAACATCTGAAGAATGAGAATAGTTCTTCAGCACTAGCTCTGGGTCACAGAGAAGTGGGGTTAGGATAGTGTCTTGCTGGTTTACTAGGTGAAGGAGTTAGGGGAAAGGACTTTTTAGAGGAAAGGAGCAACTTGAAAAACCATCTGAGCTGGGCCTTGGTGCATGTCTTTAATCCCAGCACTTGGGAGGCAGAGGCAGGGGAATCCCTGAGCTCTAGGCCAGCCTGGCCTACAAAGTGTATTCCAGGACATCCAGGGCTACATAGAGCTACCTTGAATCAAAAAAACAAAAAAAGTCTGAGAATGAATTAACCTGTATCCTCTTTTGGAACACAGAAAGGGAAATGTGGAGATCCGATCTATGATGATCAGAACCTAATTACAGGTGTGTGTGTGTGTCAGGTGATGTGTCAGACTTGAGAAATGCAGAATTGAAAAACATTGTTCTTACTCCTAAGGAGCTCATTATACTGGGGGCAGAGAAGTAGATCTTTCAGATACCATAAGAAATAAGAAACCAGTATGATGGCTCACACCTTTAATCCTAGCGGAGGGTAGGTGGATCTCTGTGTGTTCCAGGCTAGCCTGGTCTTCATAGTAGTGAGTTACAGGGCAGCCAGGACTATGTAGTGAGATCCTACCTCACACAAACAAAAAACAACTTAAAATTAAAAATTAAAATACATATATGATCTTTGTTCTCTATCTCCTGGAACACAGCTCCTAGAAGAATTGTCACCATAATAAAAATATCTTTGGTATGCCAGTAAAATGACAGGTGTCTAGAAGTTCTTAGAGGGCTTCATGGTGGAGACTATAACAAGAAAGGCAAAACTGTGGTTAGAGAGTTGGGACTTGGAGCCAGAGACTACCACCATCGCCACCACTGAACCTCTTGTGAAGGAAGAGTGGCTAGAGATTGAGTTCATCACCAATGATCAATGATTAGCCATCATGACTAGGTTACAAAATCTTATTAGCAATCATAAACAATACTGCTTGAAAAGCTTCCATATGGGGAATTAGAAGGACAGAAATCCTTGATCTAGCAGGAAGCTCTATGCCCCTTCCTCAATAGAGGGCCCTATGAATCTCTTCAATTTGTCTGTCCCCATGTTGCAGTGTTTATAATAAACCAGTAATGGTAAGAAAGTGCATCCTCAGTTCCATGAACCATTCTACCAAATCACTGAACCTGATACACAGATGGTAGAAACATCCAGAATTTACAGTTCTTTTATAAGAACTTCAGGAGACAGATCACTGAAAACTTGTTACTAGTGTCTGAAGTGGGTCTGTTGTCCTAGTTAGCTTAACTGTCTACTTGACACAGCTTAAAGTTACCCAAGAGCCCAGTACACTGAGGGTGGCACCAATCCCTCGGCAGGTGAGATAGGTTTGCACAGGTCTGAGGAGCTAGCAAGCAGCTCCATGGTTTCTGTTTAAGCTGTCTTGACTTTCCTCTTTCCTCCCCTAAGTGGCATTTGGCCACAGTATTTGTCACAAAAATAATGTAAATAGAACATTTATCTTTCATGGAAGAATATATTATATATCAATTATTATTTTTTAAAGGATACTCACCTTGATTCAATTGTATGGACAGAGTTTGGTTGCCAGTCAAATGGGAGACAAAGCAGAACACACTGGACACATTGTTCTGCTCCCAGTAGCATGTGCTCCTGACAGACATGGTGCCATTGCTGTGAGGTTCATTCTTTGTTTTGCAGTACCCATGTGGAGTCCAGAAGATCTGAGCAGCCGGCTTGCCTGCAGTCGCCTCACAAACTGCAGTTCTATTTTTCCCTGGAGACAGGGCTACTGCAGGAGGGACTGTAGAGAAAGAAGGGAGAAAAGATTCAGTCTGGTCACAAATTACAAAGGCATTTGTTTTCTATCTAAAATCTGGTGACCTGAAATACCATAAAGTTTGACATTGTTGCTTACCTAGAACTTGGAGGTCATGTCTGTCTAGGAAATTTCCACTAGATGTTGTCATAACACATGAGTAATTGCCATCATGATCGAGGGCCACTGCATTGATCTGAAGGTCAGGACTCTGGTCAGGTGTGGAGGCCCAGGTGATTCTCCTGTCTGTACAGTTGGTTTTATTGGTCTCCCTAGTTTCTGCTCTGTAGGATATTCTGCAAGGAGGTTGGTCTCTTGGGGCTATTTCCCATGTTATTAATAATGCTTTCATCAGTGGAATAGCAGGGCAACACAGCAGAGCCTTTGTACCCATCTGTACAGACACTGGAGTGCTAACTGGACACACACACAAAGAGAAGGAGAGAAGGAAACCTGTGTGTTAAGTCTGTCCACAGCAGCTTGTCTGAAGTTACACTAGAGCATTGCTTGACTAATGAGTGTATTCCAGAAATATCAGATTATTCTCACATTTCTACTTTATGTATGTTCAAGCTATCAGAATTAAGTACATCATTCACCTTCTAGAGTAAAAATTCAAGGCCTGTGGGTTACATATATTTTGCACAATAAAACCTCACACTGCCTGTACACTGACGTAAAGAGTCCATGATGGATACAAGTTTACTGAGTGGTGATTACTCAACAGAATTATCTGTTACAATCACCTGTGACAAAAGGGTCAATAATGTCATCACTATAACAGGAACAGAAATCTCTGTGAATAAGCCTTGCTTCTGAAAAACATTGCATTAACTATCTCAATTATCCTGTTTCTATGTCACTTGCCTCTTTGGACTCCTTAAGTCCTCACAAATCACATCCAATAAAGGTCATCTAAATAGATGATGAAGAGTTCTTCAACACAGACCTGGAAGGGTGCTAAATCCATAGCCTTTTTTACTCTAAGACAACTAAGGTTTAGAGGCAACTGTTCAGAGTCCCTCATACCATACCCCTCACATCACCAGATTCTTCCATTTATCCTGAATCTGTCAAGCAGCCAAAGCATTAGTTACCATTTCTAAGCAAGGTCAATTCCCCATTTCCAAAATGTTGTCCAAAAGATAAAGAAGAGTTGTACCTTCTGGCAAAGGCCATGAACTTTTCTGTGCCATTTGATTCCCATTCACACAACTTGACACTAGAAAATATTTAAATAAGAGCACTTAAATATTTACATGATTTTAAGATAATAATTCCAAGTTTAATTATCACTGATATGTCATCATCTTGAAAATTACATTTATAGGATATTAATCAATTATTCCCACTTTTGAGTGACCTTATTTAGCCAAATCATTTGTAGGGTAGCTCTGCCGTTCTTCTTCCAGCCCCTTGGCAGGTCCAGTGGAGGCATACCACATGAGCTGACTTGGTTAAACTCCTTTCTCCAGATACCATCACCTAGTTAAAGACGTTTGGTCCAATAATGAACACTTCACACTACGAAGAAACAGAGCCACTCTAGAGAACTGTAGAAACAGAAGCACAAAGAGTTCACCCTCTCTCTTTCTTCCTACTTTCTGCCTTGAGAATGATCAACAGAAGTGAAGCAGAACAGAGGTAGGAACAGGGTATGTGTCCTTTCCTCTGTCCACTTTCTTGTTATACAGTTCCTGGAACCTGTTTGTATTCCTTCCTTGAGTTCTGTAGATTGTCTCAGAATTATAATAGTCCCAAACCAGTGAAAGCAGCTTTTTTTTTTTTTCACAAAATAGATTCTAATTATGGTTTTTCCCTTCCTGAACTCCCAATAGGTCCTCCCGCCTACCCAAATCCACACCCTTTCCTGCTCTCTATCATTAGAAAACAAACAGCCGCCATCTAAAAATTATTGGTAGTAATAAAGTAAGATAAAATAAAAACAAATAAGTCAGAACAGGACAAAACAAACTGGAAAAAAATAGCCAAAGAAAAATCACAAGAAACACATACAGACACAGAGACACACACATTTGCACACACAGAATTTCATAAAAACACAAAGATGAAACCATAATATATAAACAAAAGACATGTAAGGAAAAAAAATGCCCAGCCAAAGTTATAAGACACCAAAACAAAAATAAATAAAACCCTCCAAAAATACCATTGAGTTTATGATGTGTTGGCTGGGCATGGTGCCCACTCTGAAGTATGGTTTGTATACCCAGTGAGACTTCATTGGAGAAAATTGAATTTTCCTTTGTGAGTGGTTATCAGTTGGAGATAGCTTCTGGGTTAGGGATGGGGATCTATCCACTTCCTCTCTCTGCGTTGGGACCCCATGTGGCTTAGACCTGTGCAGGCTCTGTGCATGTTGCCACGATCTCTGTGAGTTCATATGTGTGGCAGTCCCTCTGTGTCAAGAAGGCCTTGTTTCCTTGGTGTCTTCCCTCTCCACTGGCTCTTGCACTCTTTCTGCCTCCTCTTCCACAGTTCCCTGAGCCCTGGGAGGAGGGATTTGATGGAGACAACCCATTTAAGACTAAGCTTTACATTTTTCCTGGGGTATCATGCAGATTACCTTCCAGTAACACGAACACTAGTCAATAGGGGTGAAGGCTCTAGGTAAGCATGAGCTCAACTTCTGCATGGTCATTGAGTTACATGAATGTTTTCTTCAGCAATAAAGCCTACTGTCAATTTGTGGAGATCAACCAACAGCCTTAGCAATACAGCCACATGATTTTTAACAAACATGCCAAAAATATGTATTGGAGGAATATAACCTTGTCAAGAAATAGTGCAGTGGAAATTGGATATCCCTATGTAAATGAGAAAAAGCAGATTCCAATCTCTCACCTCTTACAGGAATCAACTTCAAATAGAGCAATGACATTACTATGACCTCTGGAACACTGCTGCTGTGTGGAGGTTTGAATGAAAATGGTCCCCATAGTCTCATAAGGAGTGGCACTATTAGGAGGTGTGGCCTTGTTGGAGGAAGTGTGTCACTGGGGGTGGGCTTTCAGGTTTCAAATGCTCAAGCCATCCCCAGTGTCACTCCCCCTTTCTGCAGCCCTGATGATCCAGACATAGAACTCTTGGCTCCTTCACCAGCATCAGGTCTGCCTGCTCGCTGCCATGCTTCCCACCATGAGGATAATGGACTAAACCTCTGTACCTGTAAGGCAGCTCAATTAAATGCTTTCTTATTAAGAATGGTCATGGCATAGCAATAGAAACTCTAACAAAGACACAAAAGTTAGAAGAAAAAGTAAAAGAAACATTTAAGATATAGCAATAGACAAAGACTTTAATCACTCATGAAATAAGGTAAGCAATTGACAAAAGAGATTTTTATTAAATTAAGTTTCTGTATAGCAAAGGAAATAATTGAGTGAAAAGACAGCATACAGAATGTGAGAAACATTTTTGCTAACTAGATATATAATGGAGGACTAACACATAGAATATAAAAAAAATTGACAAAATTTAAATGGCCCAATTAAGAAATGAGTTAATGAAGTGAACAGACAGTTCTCAAAAAAAGGAGTGCAAATAAATAATAAACCTATAAAAAATGTTCACTATTACTAGCCATCAGAGAAATGTAAATTGAAAACATACTGAGATTAAATCTCATACTAGTCAGAATGATAATCATCGAGAAAACAATTACAAGTTAGAGGCAGAAGAGGGAGGGGAAATAGTGTAATAATATTTTAAATGAATAAAAAATAGAAATTTTAATTTAACAAAAAAGAAAAGGAAGATAACCACACACATGCAGATAAGGATACAGAGAAAAGAGAGCCCTTATATATTGCTGCTAAGAATGTGAATTAGCTCCCATCATAATTGCCAAAATTTGGAAAGTAACAAGACATTCTTTAGCAAACAAATAGGCAAATATATTATGTCACATTTGGAAGTGACACTATCACTCAGTGCTTGAAATAAATTATCAGAGCTGGGGACATAGCTCAGTGGGTAGAGAGCTTGTTTAGAATATACAAAGCCCTGAGTTCAATCCCCAGCCCTGCATGAAACTGGATGTAGCATGAATCTTAAAATTTCTTATTAATAAAAACAAATCTGGGGCCAGTTATTGGGGTGAATGCTAGAAGATCAGAGAGACAGAACAAGCCACAGCTTCCTCACCTTGCCAGTTCCTCAGTTGATCATGTTTCTTTCAGACTGAAAGCATCTGAGTCCTCATGTAGAATGGCTCTTAGCTGAACTGCTGCTAGAAGCCTGAAAGCTTGACCAGCCAAATGCTTAACCAGCCAAATGCTTCTAGTTTCCGGTCTTCACGCCTTATATATCTTTCTCTTTCTGCCATCACTCTTTGGGATTAAAGGCTCACTACTTGGGATTAAAGGTGTGTGTCACCATGCCTGGCTGTTTCCAGTGTGGCCTTGAACTCACAGAGATCCAGATGGGATTTCTGCCTCTGGAATTAAAGGCGTGTGCTACGACTGCCCAACCTCTTCGTTTAATATTGGGGCTGTTCTGTCTCTGACCACAGATAAATTTATTAAGGTGCACAGTATTTTGGGGAACACAATACCACCACAACTGGACATAATAGACTCATGTAATCTTAGCAATTCAGAGGTAGATGATGGACAGCTAGAAAGTTCAAGGGCACCCTTGGCCACATTTGGAAATCCTAAGTTACAGAAAGCAGGGAGAGGACTATTGGGTCATTAAAAGACACAAAGAGAAATTAAATGCACACAACTAAGTTTAAAGAAAAACCAGAAAAGCTGCACACTTACTGCTGCCACATGGCTTGGTGGGAAAAGCAAAGCTGTGGCTAGAGTGAACAACAGGGTTTAGAGGAACAGAAAAGATGAACACACAAAGCAAAGATGATTTTAGGGCAATGAAATGACTCCATATGATGTTCTGATCTTAGACATTGCTGTCTTAAACCCATAGAATACACAGCATAAGGGTGAACCCTAAGGTGCAAATGTATAAATTCATGAGCTGTAATAATGCATCATTTTAGTGGGGACTGCAGATAACTAGAAGACTTCCCACGTACAGAGGCAGGGGCAGGGAAACAGATGTGGACATTTTCTGTACCTTCCACTGAATTCTTCTGTGAATCTAAAACTGCTCTTTAAAAATCTATTAATGTCTAAGTTTAATTTCAAAGTTACCCCCTCCAAACAAAAATTTTGGAAATAGCAGAACAGAAAATAAACTACTAGCTTCTCATTGTTCAAAAGTATTCTGGGCTAATCTATGTTACAAACATGCAATGATTTTTTTTTTTAATGATTGCATTCTTGAAATTTTTCAGAATGAAAAATTTGTCAACACTCTTAAACACTAAGAACATAATCTAGATAATACCATAAAACAGCAGTTCTCTGTGGATGCTAGTAAAGCTGGCCCCAGGGAAAGTGTAGAAGGTGGAACCCAAGTTGTTTACAAAAAGATATGATTGGAGCTTCAGGCGAAGAAAGATGATGTCAGTCCATGATTCCCTCATAGACAACACTGTAAATACTGTAGACTAGGTGTGTGATTGGGTAATCTTTAAGCTAATGGCCCAATGGGTCTTTGCCCCTCCCCTCTTGTTTTCTTTATGCTTTAAAAGGAACTTGTTGTTTTTAAATAAATGAGACCTTGCCTGACTTGGCTCCTTGCTTCCTCTGAATGTCTCCCCGGGAAATAGGGAGGCTGGAGAACAGGCAAGCAGCAACACTTATCTTTCCTGGGTTCCAGGTCTCCCTTCTCAGGGGACCTAAGTTTCAATTGGGGCAGGACCCAACAGTTCTCAACTTGTGGGTCACGACCATCAGAAAACACATACTTCCGATGGTCTTAGGAAACCCAACCATAAATGTATTTTCATTGCTACTTTATAACTGTATTTTGCTACTGAGCAGTGTCTCAGTTCCTAAGGCCATCAGAAATTATGTGTTTTCCGGTGGTTGAGACCCAAAGGTTGAGAATCGCTGCTTTAAAATGTCTCACCTCCAAGTACTAACCAGGATGGGCCTAAACATCTTACAGGATAAGACAAGATCAGGCTTGTGCAGGGTGGTGCGACAGCAGCAAGAAAATCATGAATTTCAGAGTAGCTGCCCACATAGTAATTTGAGGCCAGCCTGAGTGATACACTATTTTAGGAAAAGAAACAAAAAATAGTCTTTATTAATTTCAAATTCCATTTCTGAAAAATTGATCTACCACACCTCATGCTGTGGTGCTTTGAGTATGAAATGGCTCCAGAGGCTCATATATTTAAATGAGTGGTCATTAGGGGGTGGGGCAATTTGAGAGGAATTAGGAGATGTGGCCTTGTTGGAGTAGGTATGACCTTGTTGGAAGAAGTGCATTACTGTGGGTGGGATTTGGAGTTTCAAAAGCTCAACTTAGGCCCAGTGCCTCCCTCTTCCTGCTGCCTTTGGATCCAGATCCAAATGTAGAACTCCCAGATACCATGTCTGCCTGCATGCCTCCATTTTCCCCACCATGAAGATAATGGACTAAGGCTCTGAAACTGAAATCTAGTCTCAATTAAATGCATTCTTTTGTAAGAGCTACCATGGTCATGGTGTCTCTTCACAGCAATAGAACACTGGCTAAGACAAATGCTTTCCAAGAAATAATTAAGAGACAAGAAGAAAAGAATAGAATTATTTTGTTATCCTAATGTACTTATGCTACTATGAAGCACTATCATGTTTTTTAATAGTAGAATTGAACTAATTATAAATGCACTTCTCAAGTATAAAAGGAAAAGAACTCTTATGCTAAATAACAAGAGACAACAAAAGTACACAAATCTCCTATTAAAAACATAAAAGTAAATGAACAACAACAACAACAACAACAACAAAACCCTATCACTCTGTTCTCCAAAACCCAATGCCTCAGGTTCCTCCCTAGCACTATAATAGAACACCAGGTACAGCCTCCCTATGCCCAGGTTTATGCCTCTGTGGATTCCATTGACCATGCCCTCCTGGACTCCCTTCCCCAAATCCTTACTGCAACCCAGCCTCCCACACCAGCAGACATGCCCTGTGAGCACACCAGCCAAGCAGGCCAGTAAAACAGGCAACACACAATCATCACACTCTGAAAACCCAGAGAGAAAACAGAAACCAAAGAAAAAATAGCCACCCAACAAAGACAAACACAAAAATAAGCACCTGGACCTATACTCACCCCAAACCCAGTTGCCTAGTTGCCAGAAGAAGAGCACAATCAATAACAGACAGGACAATATGTCCATATTAGAGCCCAGCTCTCCTACCGTAGCAGGCCCTGAATATTTGAACATATCTGAAGCACAAGAAAAAGACCTTAAAAGCAATGAACTGCATGTTTCATCAGGCTAAAAACAGGCCCTAGGAAAAATGTTTTAACCAAAGCCATAGTCTTTTACTACAACACCAAGATGTAAGTCTGTTCCAGCTGTTTTACAGACACCTGCATGTTCCTGGGGAAAGAATCTGCTACTGTATCAAGGAATCTGGCCTAGTAGATACTAATATTCTCTAGAGGCCCCTTGGACCCCATTCATCTTTGAGTTCATATTTTATAGGTCCAATTCTTCTGCCAGACATATGCCAAGACCCACACATAGGGGCCCTCCAGATAGGCCAGCTCCTGCACCAGCTCCAAGGATACCAATTGTTGAGGGCTGGTAGGTTGACTTCACTCATAGAAAGCTCCATTATCTTTTATAACTCTTGCTGACATCTTTACAGAATAGATGGAGGCACTCCTCACCTCCAAGGAAACAGCAAATGTGATGGTTCAGGTTCTCCTGGAACACATCCCCCAATTTGGCATGCCATCCCCCCAAATTCCTGGAACATAAATGTTGATACCACCTCTCCAGGCTCAAGCCAGCACCTATCCAGAATAAATGGTCTGTCTAGCAACTGAGACCCCCCCCCACCCTCCAGGTTTTTACAAATGTCCCCAATAAAGGGCATATTTGCTCTGTGTCTAGCTCATTCACCCTTGCCTCTTCTGTATAACCAGGGCACATCTCCATTCCATTCTTTCTGGCAGTCTTCACTCTTCCCATGGCTAGCCCCATTCATAAGGCTGGTGTTAGTAATCTACTTTTTCTCCTAGCAACTTGCCTTCCCTGCTTCCTTAAGAAACAGATTCCTGAGGCCTGACAGTTAATACTTCTTCACCCATACCTCCTGCTGAGCATAAGCCCACCAACTCCTGACTCCTCCCCCGCCATGCCAACAGAAAGTAGCCAGACTTGAACCAGTGCCCATACATCCAAGAAGGTTGGGATGTTCATCTGGTACCTCCACCTTGAAACTCCACTTCAGCCCCACTCCAGCCCCATTCCACCCTCTCAAAATCCTGCTCCCCTCAGAAAGACCATCAAAAGTCCAGGCTGCTCCCTGAAGGTCAAGACCTTGACTACATGGTATTTCAGCTCCAGTCCCTAGACCTGCCTTGTGATTACTCCCCGTCCCTCCCCCACTTCACTTTGCTCAGTCTGGGAGGAGGGGACTGGACCTGCCTGGACTGAATCTACCAGGTTGAGCTGAATCTCCAAGGGGAGTCCTTGCCTTGGAGTAGATGGGAATGGAGGGTGGGCTGGGAAGATTGGGGGCAGGACGAGGGAAGACAGGGGAATCCATGGCTGATATATAAAATTAAATTAAATTATAAAATAAAAAATTAACTATATACAAATGGGAGAGGGGAAGGAAGGAGAAGAGAGAAGGAGAGGGAAAGAAAGAAACTAGAGTCTGTGTTAACAACAGAAAAATTATCCAAAAAATGTTTCTAGTCACTTTAAAAATCACACAGTGTTAATTGTCATGATGAAGTACATACCTAGTAATGAAGCTTCGAACCACATAAAGCAAAATTTAACTACATTAAAGAGACATGCAGGTGGTTTCACATCACGGATGATGGTTTTGAAACATCTTCCTCAGAAATGGATCAAGCAATCAGAACTTTTAAACGTAGTATAGACATAGGATATATTAATAACAGTATCAATTATAGTGACCAAAGAGACATTCATAAAACAATTCCAATGTACATAATGTATATTTTTTAAAGTGACCTAGGTACATTTATCAAAGCTGATTTTGTGCTGGATCACAAAACAAATCTCTACATTTAAAGTTGGGGCCAGCAATGGCTCGGCAGGTAAAGACATGTGCAGCCAAGCCTAGGGGCCTGAGTTTGAACCCTGGAACCTACATAGAAAAGGAGAACAACTCCTAGAGTTGCCCTGTGACCCCACACAAAGGCTGTGACCTCGACACACACACAAATACATACATATGTAGTTTTTTAAAAATTTGAAGACGGTTAAATTAAACTCATATAAAGACCTCTCATGCTTTCTTAACTGATGGAAATGGACCGTTAATGGTGTACTTTACACCAAACATATTTTTTACATTTTGAAGTAGAAGAAAATACGCTGGTATTTTTGTATTTGTGGAAAAGTAAATTTGCTTTCACGTTGGTCAGTTTTCTAAAGAACCACGGTTCTGCTCAAATAGAACTAAGAGTAGAGTTCTACCACCTCAGCCAGCAGGCTGGCATGTCCATCGGGTAATGGTGTTTCATGGACTCTGGTCCTTATCTTGCCCCCTCTCTCTGCTGGCAACTTCTAACAGCTTTATTTCTAATGCTTTAAGACAGACTCTGTAACTATGACACCAATTCATGAGCTGCCCCACTTACGGGCCACCTTGTCCCTCTATCCCTTACAATAAAGGAGGACTGTCCCTTCCTGTCTAAGTTCAGTGCCTCCACTTTACTCTGGATCCCACTGCTTCCCTTCTCAGAGATTGTTCTAGTCTTTTATTTGTTTGTTTGTTTTGGGGTTTTGTGTGTTTGTTTGTTTTTGTTTTTTATATATGTCAACCTTAAAGACAGGACAAGCAAGAAGTCCAGTAAGACATTTCTTTTCAGACAGTCACTCATCTTCAAATTCATTATGACAACTAATAAAATAATCTACTCCATGGAATATGTTTAGAAAACCTGCTTATTAAAAGTAATCAGCTTTAAAGTAACCTGAAGAGTGTTAAAGTGGCCCTGTGAGCCTGCACCAAATGTGTGTGTCTGTAATGCCAGGAGTCAGAAGGTTGAGGCAGAAGGATTATCATAGTCCTAAGTTAGCCTGAAGAATGGTTTCATTTCCTAAAAACCTCAGAATGTCACACTTACCAGGCACCAGAATAGAAATGAAGATCAGTAACCCCAAAGCCGGAGTCCTCCCGAAAGCATACATCTAGAGTGGTTTCTAGTTAAACACAAGTCACCATGAATCCCTGGATGGACTCAGTGAGCTGTTGCTCGATGTCAACCGTGCTTGTTCTCAGTTCACCAGATTTAAGGGTGACTTTTCCTCATTCGCCTTTCTTTATCTTCCACTCCACTCTACATGCTGCTGGATGATTAAGCCTGCACAGGAAAAATTGGCAATGATGTTTTCTGAATGATAAAGAAGCCAATGCTTAACTCATTCATTCTCTCATGATATTCAAACATTAAGATACACTTTATGATAATCCTTCTTGTAGTGCAGTTTTTATAGAATTAATCATGTCCTGAAAAATGAGCAAATACTGTGTGTAGAGTTGATGAATCTGTACATCTACATAAAATTGGACAAGTATTTGCAACATTTCCAAACCAAGGTGCTGACATTTTGCTACTCAAAGTTTCCAACATGCTCCTCCTTGGTTTTCCTTCTCAAGAAGCAAACACAGCTCTAATATCTATCACCATTTGCCCATTTTGTCAGTTACTGAGCTCCACATAAATGAAATGCACTGCTGAGTTCATCCCTGCATGCTGGTTTGGACTTACCAAGGAATATATCATAATTCATTCATCAGCTTCTCTATGAATTTAAATTGTTCTATTTGGTGAATAACATATATAAAGATTCTATGAGAATACTTGATTTGCACAAGCTTTTTGGTCTTTATGGTGCCCATTTTCTTGGATATAAACCTATAAATAAAGGTGATGGATATGATAGTGTGACTTTAAACAAATCCTTCCTGTCACAGGTTAACTTGCCTGTCTGCCGTCTCCTTTATATTTTAAAATTGTGTATCAATACATGAGAATGTGTCCTTATTCTTAAATGAGGTAATTTCATCTATAAGTAATGAAAATGAAATTGGGATAGTTTGGACCCTATAGTCCAGTGTAACTGGTATCCATTTGTAAAGAAGAATGGGCATCAGCATACATATAGAGAAACATTCATGTGAACACAAGGGCAAGGACAGAGGTGTGTTTTTTCTACAAGTTAAGAACCAACAAAGATTGTCATCAGGCCCCCAGAATCTAGAAAAAAAGCAAAGATCAGATTCTTCCTTCCTGTATTAGAAAATTTAGAGTCCTGTGATGACAAACCACAGCATAAAGGCACTTAGAGAGTTACTTACTTATAACTCCAAAAAAGAGAAAGCTGCAATGCAGGATCACAAACAGCAGGATAACAGCAAGCTGGATCTGCAGCGGATAGCTTATGTGTGAAAAGCAAGGGGTAGGGATGAGAAGTAGGTCTGCAGGGTTGTCTAATTTCAATAACCTCAAAAGATCCTAGGCATGGTTGTCTTTAGGATAGTATTTCCCCCCATTTATTAAAAATAGATTACTTTCTCATACAGTATATCCTGATTTCAGTTTCTCTTCCCTCTACTCCTCCCAGTTCCTCCCACCCATCCTTCCAACCATATCCACTTCCTTTCTGTGTCTCACTAAAAAAGGATAGGCTTCTAAGAGATAACCACAAAACATAACAAAATAAAATATAATAAGATAAACCAAAAACCACCACACTGAGGCTGGACAAGGCAATCAGCCGAAGGAAAAGAGTCCCAAGAGAAGATACAAGAATCAGAGACCTACTTGTTCATATATTCAGAAATCCCATAAAAATACTAAAATGAAAGCTATAATATAAACACAGAAGACCCTGTAGCCTTGTACTTGATGATTCAGTCTCGGTTTAAAAAAAAAAAAATTGAATCATTTGCAAAAGTTATACAAGGCCCAAAAGAAACCTTCACTGATTTCTTACAAAGATTGACTTCAGAAGTAAGTAGAATGATACCAAATTCAGAAGCTAGACAAATAATAATTGAATCTCTAGCTTTTGAAAATGCTAATGCACAATGCAAAGGGAAGATCAGCACCCTTGGAGGAGTGGATCCAAGATACAATCAATATTGAACATTATGACCATGATGATGCTTGGATAGGAAAGGTGACTTCCAGAGGTTTGCAGAGAAAGAGTAATGTCATGTTTCAATTGTAGTAAGCAAGGTGATCTAAAAAGAGACCGTAAATGGCATTCCTAGAAACAATTTGTTTTTTTCAAGGAATAATCCCAATAGAACTCCCCCTACCCCTTTCTGGACTATACAGAAGGTGTAGAGAAGGCAGGCACTGGACTAGTGTATGTAGATCAACAAGGGACAGAGAAGGTAATCCTTTCCCTTTGCCATCGTGGAAACACCCTAGGAGCCTCTCAAAGGCCCCCATGTCAAATTCTACTCATTCTTTTCCTGTCGTCCTAGAAGAAACTCCTTCACAGAGCAATTAAAGAACCTAATGCCTATTGTAAAAAAAACTGTACTGCTCTGGGTGATAGAACAGCTGAACAAGAGAGAACAAAAACTTCAGGAGAAACCATAAATAAAAATTGATAAAGATTAGATTTAGAACCTCCCTGAAATTAGGATTGGGGAAGGGTTTTTGTTTTTGTCTTTCAGGATAATGAAGGCTAAAGAATCTGAAGAACATTGAGCAAATGAGACATCTGGAGAAAAAGGACAAATTGTCCAGAAAAAAAAAAAGTCTGAAAATAAAAGTAAATTGGCCTATTGGTATATCACATATCTAAGAGGATAAAATCTCATAAATATTCCTAAATGTTTGTTTCTGCTGTTCTCCAGAGACACATAACAGAAATGGTCTTTATGTAGTCTGAGTTCAATTAAAAAGTAAAGCTGGCTTTAGAGTTAGAGTGTGGCTCTCTCCTTCTCTAAACCCAAGGTGCTTGTTAAAGGGAACTGCAAAATCTCTGTTTTGTGTCAGATGTGGGACATGATATGGGACGGAAGAAAAACCAAAATTAGGGACTGTTCTATTGCTACTAATCTCATGTTCCTTTGGTTTTATTTTGACTCCTTAAAACTTTTCTTTTTTTTCTCACTTTTTTTTTCTTGTATTTGTGTTTTAATTTCACACATCAGCCATGGGTTCCCCTGTCCTCCCCACTCCCGCCCCCACCTCACCTTCCCCCCATCTCCTCCCCTCCATTCCCATCTCCTCCAGAGCCAAGACTCCCCTGGGGATTCATTTAAACTTGGTGGATTCAGTACAGGCAGATCCAGTCCCCTTCTTCCAGGCTGAGCAAAGTGTCCCTGTGTAAGCCCCAGGTTCCAAACAGCCAGCTCATGCACTAAGGACAGGTCCAGATCCCACAGCCTGGACGCCTCCCAAACAGTCCCAAGCCACTCAACTGTCTCACTTATCCAGAGGGCCTGATCCAGCTGGGGGCTCCACAGCCTTCGGTTCATAATTCATGTGCTTCCATTTGTCTGGCCTTTCGTCCATATGCTTTTTCCAATCCTGGGCTCAACAATTCACGTTCCCACAGTCCCACCTCCTTCTCGACAACTGGACACATGGAGCTCCACCTGGGGCCTGGCTGAGGATCTCTGCATCCACTTCCATCAGTCACTGGATGAGAGTTCCAGCCTGACCGTCAGGGTGTTTGGCCATCTGATCACCAGACTAGGTCAGATCAGGCTTTCTCTCGACCACTGCTGGAGGTAGACCAAGCAGAGTTCTCCAGAGAACACTGCCAGACTGTGCTACACCTTTCCCAGACTCTGTAAACTATCCCTTCACTTGAAAGTTGCCCCACAAAATAAACCTCCCTTTTAACTATGTGGAGTGGCCTTAATAATTTCACCAAAATCTGGCACCCAATGTGGGGCACAAACCCACGACCTTGAGATTAAGATTCTTGTGCTCTACTGACTGAGCTAGCCGGGCTCTGGGTTTTGAACCTGGGTTGTTTGGGACATCAGTAAGTACCCTTAACCACTGAGCCAACTCTCTTATTGACAATGGTCAGGAAAAAAGTTATACAAAGGAAATTAGATTCAGGTTTCTTGTTTTGGAAAGAAAAAAAAGAGGATATAGATATGATAAGATAAAAAGGTAGATTATTGAATCTACTTTTAAAAAGCAACTGCTAGTTTTAAATATTTTACATTGGATTGGATTTTTGTATATTGTCTACAAATTGTATTTTATATATTGATACAAATTTGAAATAATTTTGTTAGATATGCTAGACATATATTTCTACTCTAAAGATAGATTACTTAATCTACTCTGAAAGAAAAAAAATGGATATGATAAGATAAAAAGGTAGATTATTGAATCTACTTTTAAAAAGCAACTACTAATTTTAAATATTTTACATTGGATTGGATTTTTACATATTACATACAATTTTGTATATTGCTACAAGTTTGAGATTAATTTCATTAGAACATACTGCACATACACTTCTAATCTTGTTCAAGGTATTGTACCTATACAGCTCATTTAAAAATGTAATGTAAATTTCCAGCCCTTGAAAGTTATTATTACAAACTAATTAGGATATAAAGAAACGCAGGTTAGTAGTTAGTCATCTACTACAATCAAACTTGTGGTCAGGTTAGGGATATTTCAAGGTCAAACATATATTTTAGAGAGACAGGTCAACACTTCAGAGATTTACAGAATATGGCATTTAAGATGTTATGTTAATAACATAGATTCTTTGTTTTTATGACAATGAGACATGTTTATTCCTGGCAGCACCAATCTACTTCAGAGAAGATGATGGGTATCAAAGAAACTCCATATGGAGTTTACTTTCTTTGTGGCTAAAGTTAGCCACTGGGCAAGAAAGTGCCTTTGACTTGACTGCTGACAGTATGCTATCCAAATGGACAAGCAGGACATAAAAGAAAAAACTGCTGAACCTTGCCAAGACAAGGTAGGAAGGCCCTTCAGAAAATCCTGCTTCACAGAAAAGTCTGTCACATTTGTTCTTTCATTTGGTTTTGTACTCTTCTGGTTTTGTTTCTCTGTGGCTTTCTTCAGCTCTTTAAATGTATTCAAAATGCTTAAACTAATTTTTTTGATGATTAGGTAAATTATCTGTGTTTCCTTAGAGACATTTTCTACTTCCTCTTTCCCTGTATATAGGCCATGATTTCCTGTTTCTTTGCCTTCTTCATTTTTTTAATTGTTAAAAACAAACATTTGCATATTATGTTATAATGCAGCTGCCTGGAATTCAAATTCTTCTCTCTCCCTGGGGTTTTTGTTGCTGTGGTCAGTACCTTTTGTCTAGTGAATTTTCTAAATTGTGTTTTAAAGTTTATACTCCTCTTTATTTGTGCCTGCTGACATATCTGTTTAGCTGGCCAATCAGCTGCTGATTTGACAATGATTTCCTTAGACAATTCCATCCCAAGAAAGCATTTTCCAGCCTTTATAGGTGGGCAGTGTCTCTCTTAGTCACTAGAAAGTTTATATGTGTGCCTGATATTCCACTTCCTGCTTGCTTTCTCAATTCCCAGCCTCTTCCTTCCCATATTTTTTTAATCTGTCTCCTGCTTACCCTGGATTTCTAATCCCTCACCCACAGAGCTACCTGTAAACAGCTTTTCACAATGTAATTTAGGGGGCTGATTCAGTCCTGGGATTGTTCTAAAGCAGAAGAAATAAAGGCAAGATCCTGAGCCAACTCCTCAGAGAGCTACCAGAGAAGTCACATACACAAACACAATTATTATTTTTTATTATCATACAAAGAACTACGTTTCATTATGTTGGTTTTCAAACAACATTTGTTTGGATGTTTCCCCCTCCCTCCACTCCTCTTCGGTAGTCAAAAGTTTTCCTGTGTCCTGCCCGGCCTGTGGTTGGGACGAATCTCTCCCACCCGCATCCCCCAGCTGCTTGGCCCCAAGTAACCACACAAAGGCTTCTATCAGTTATGAACTGGAGGGGCCTATGGCTCAAGCTTCTTGCCAGTTTGCTCTTATATCTTAAATTAACCCATTTCTATGCATCGATAAGATGCCATGTGGCTGTGGCTTACCGATATTTTCACATCTTGCTTCAACTGCCAGCAGCTCACAGCAACTCCTTCCTCTCTTCTTTCTCCCCACCCCATCTCTCTTGGGTTTTCCCACCCTGCTCCATCCTGCCCTGCCATAGGCCAATGGAGCTTTATTATCAACCAATCAGAGCAACACATACTCACAGCACACAGAAAGACATTCCACAGCACTCTTATTCATCCTCTTTTATCCTGCCACCCCCAGGAAGCTCCTTTCCACTCTCATGTCACATGTGACCCCCCACACACATTCTCAGTACTACCCGTTCCCTTCCATAGTCTCCTATCCCTACATACTCACAGTCAGGCCCCTTTATTTACATACATTTAAACATTAAAAACTAGTTGTTTTCTAAGTTACCTTATTTAATATACCACTTTCCAGATCCCTACTCAAGAAAATTTCATTTGCCTTTGTAGTTGAATAAAATTCCATTGTGCATGCATGAATCATTTCCATTACCTTCCTCTGTTGGTGTACATCAAGACCCATTCCATTCTTTGCTATTATGAATAATTCAGCAATAGACACGGATATGTAGAAACCTCTTTGTTACGATATTGACTCCTGTAGACATATGCCCAGGAGTGGTATAGCTGGGTTATATGGCAGCTTTACTTGCATAGAAACCACACCAGTTTACACTCTCTTTCCCACATCCATATCAGCATTTGTAATTTATTTATTTGATCACAGTCATCCTGGCCAGGGATGAGATGGAGCCTCAAAGTGATTTGGATTTGCACTGCTCTGGTAGCTAAAAATGAAAGACAATTCTTCAAGGAAAGGACTCTTGAGACTGCTTCCAGATTAGTGGTCACTAACCAGCCAGGAAGGGAGTGGTAGGCAGGTGAGTTGTGATGCCAACCCCGCTCTTCCTGAAGTTCAGCAGCCCTCCTCATTGTTTAGACTGAGACTCAGAGTTCTGAAAATGTGCACTATGGGCAGCCTAGCTGTTGCCTGGGTGGAGGGACAGAGCTTCAGGGCTTCTGACTCTACCATTTTTGCTGATGTGACCCATCAGATTTACTCTGAAATCATTTGGGGTCATTTCTGCACCACAGTTCCTGACAACAATTGGCATTTTCCAGACCCCTGTAGCCCTGCTGACCTCAGAAGCTAAACTCTGTTATTTATATTGATGATAGATGAACTATCTCCTATATGGAAAATGTTCATTTTTCAAGGTGACAGCCTTTCACCACAGATGCCTTTGCCTTCTTCTTGAACATCTCAGGTTCTCTGGTCTTTGCCTTCCTTCACAGACAATCTGCACCATCATCCACCACTGCTCTGGCCAGCCCTTGGACCCTCCTTCACCTGCTTCTCTAAAACGCACATTCAACACTTAAATTTAAGTTACCCGCATGGATTTCCTGTGCTGATGTTATCATAAATATTTCCATCACAAAATAAAAGCATTTCATGTAATAGAATTAATTGAATGAATAAAAATACCACACACACACACACACACACACACACACACACACATATATATATATAAAAAAGCAAATAATCGGTTAGCATTGTGTGATCGTTTGAGGTTGTGAGATTCAGCTTAGCTTAGAATACACTGCCCTCTGTTCATCTCTCATCTGAGCCACATACAAATTTATTCAAATGCTGCAGGTTCTACGTCTTCCTAACCTCTGACAAAAATTATGTTTGACCTGTTATTAATGATGATAAGTTAGAATTTGGTTTGTTCCTGGGGGCCTGGCTTATTTTGTTTCTCTCACTCAGAATGAGCACTGGCCCTGTTGAACTCTCCATTGTCTGATCTCACCATGTTTTAATAAATAGAATCACAAAGAGAGACAAACACTGTGAACCAAATGAGCACTATGAGATTTCCTTTATCTTACCTGAAGATCTGTAACAAAGAGTACAGAACTAAAATAAATAAGTTAATCAATTAATTAATAAAAAGTTAAAGATTGGTGGCTCAATATTTAAGAGCATGTACTGCTTTCACAAAGGGCTCTGAGTTTCATTCCCAGCAACCACATCAGGTTGCTTTCAACCATCTGCAACTCCAGTGCTAAAGGATCAAGCAGCCTCTTGTGGCTTCTGAAGGTACCTGCACACACATGGTACACATGCACACATGCAGGCAAAATATACATACACATAAAATAAAAATAAAATAACTTCTTATCTTTAGTGATATGAGATCAGTGGACACTGTGTAAAGGTGAAAACACAGTCTTAAAACTGTGCATTGACTTAATTCTTGAATATGGTTCACACTATTATTTGTGTGTGTGTGTGTGTGTTAGAGAATTCCTTTAACATCACCCAATCTGATAAAGTTATCTTTTTCCTTCTTAAAAAAAAAAAAGTTATAAGAGCTGGAGAGATGGTTCAGCAGTTAGAAACATGAACTGTTCTTACAGAAGACCTGAGTTCTGTTCCCAGCACCCAAGTCAGGCAGCTCACAATATCCCATAACTTGAGCTCCAGAGGGTCTGGAGCCCTCTTCTGGCCTCCATGGGCAATAGCACTCATGTGCTCACGTGCGTGCAAACACACACACACACACACACACACACACACACACGCATGCACGCATGCACACGCGCACACACACATAAACATAATTAAAATTTTTAAATAAATCTTAAGAAAACATAGAGGAAAGTACTTCAGGCTCATTAAAATAAATTACGTGTTTTATGTCGATGTCTCTCTCTTTTTAACATGGTTCTTTTTAATTTGTTGAATCTTTTACATATTATGGTAGGTCAGAAAATTACTGCTAAAACGAAGTTCATTAGAAAGACACAGGGGAGAGGGAGTAATTATATTTTAGTTTTAAGTTTATAATAAAATGAAGTGGAAAGTACAAAGAATTTCTAATACCTCCGCCCTCCTCACAAGCATAGACTTCCCCACCTCCAGCATTCCTTACTAATGACAGGAACACAGACAGAGTTGTGGAGCTGGGAGAGCCCAAGGTTCATTCTGGTCTGCACAGACGAATAAAACCTCAGGCTCCTCTTAATGATAAAGCAATGATTTTTAAAATGACACAATTTCTTAACCCGGGGTAGCAAATGCCCTAATCAACAGACAGTCATGAGACCTTGAGAAGTCATGAGAAGCTAGACATGAAGTAATAAGAAAATTATTACACAGAATAAACCTCCCTGAGGCTGCAGACAGGTCACTCCCTGTCTTATGCTTCATAATCCAAGGCTCTGGAGTATTTCCTGCACATGTGTACTAACAAAGTATCTGAATCTTCAAAAGACTTATGCTTCACTATTATGTCTTTTATATTGTGGTTTGACACTTCCTCCTTTGTGAGTTTTTCTATAGGGTCATGTTAAAAAACATCTGAAAGGTACCATCCATCTGCTCCATCAAGATTCAGGAGAGAAAACTGTCATCTTACCCAATGAATATGTCTCCCATCTCATAAATATTCATAAAACTTTCTTAACACTCAAAATATGGAACTTAGCATGCGTCTACACCCACCTTCTTGAGACAAACCAATCTAATCTCTCTTTGGAGTGCTTGCTATGGTTTACTAAATAAACTTCTGCATAACTACCTGTGTCTCTTCATTGAATTCTTTGCCTTCACAGAGACAATGACCAGGAGATCCCACAACACAACTAGCATGGTACATTTATTATAACTAATGAACTGACCCCGATGCTTTACTATTTAAAGTCTCTAACTAATCCTGGTGTTCACTCAGGGCTGCATTTGCTTAAGACATTTTTAATCTCAAATTCAGAAACAGTCCAGCTTCTTGCTCTAGTTTAAAACCTAGAAACAATAAATGTGATGTTTTTATTGAAAATCAAACTTTTAAATGAAAGTATTCTTTATTTTGTGTGTGTGTGGGGGGGGGTGTTTTGCCTGTGTGTATGTTTCTGCACTACACATGTGTGTAGTGCCCATAGAGGCCAGAAGATGGTGTTACAGACAGTTATAAGCTGCTACAGGGTGCTGGGAACAGAACTCAGGTCCTCTGGAGAAGCAGCTAGTGTTCTTAACTACTGAGGTATCTCTCCAGGTACTATCTATGCAGTGAAAGTACTTTTAAAATCCTCTTTTGTCCTTCCATGTAAGATATATACCTACAGGCATATATTCACAGAAAATCATTCATCTAATACCAACAGTATCTGTGACAGATAAAAAATTGAGGCACTTAACATTTTTATGGATTGTTTGAAGTTCATATAAAAAACGTATCTCATTTTCACAAAAATAAAATGTCATTTTAAAAAAGTAAGAAAATCAAATGCCTAAAGGACCACTAGTAAACACTTCTACTGCAAATATGAGTGGTCATTATAACCACACAGCAGAGTCTTGTACTTCCTGTAACAAGGTAGCACATGACAGTTTAAGGAAGTGCTGTGGCTTAAATCTAAAATGTCCTCAACAAGCTCATGTTTTGTTGCTTCATTCCCCAGCTGGTCATTCTTTTTTGGGGTCTAAGGCCTTTTAGGAGGAGAAGCCTACTTGACAGAGTCTGCTCGGTAGGGGCAGGTCTTTAAAAGGGTACAACTGGACCCATGTTCTGGACCCCTCTCTCCTTTTCACTTTGCCATGATGTAAAGATTCTCCAGGACACAATCCCACCACTGTGAATGAGGCCTGAAATTCTCTGAAACAGTGACACAAACTCCATCTTTCTTCTCTTAAATTCTTCTGCTGCTGGATATTCTGTCACAGGGACACAAAGTAAGTATTATGGGGAAGATTTATTTCTGCTAAATTATTTCAGAGAGTCAAACACATCAGTGCAGAAAGGATATGGCCGAGTGAAGCAATTCAGGCCACAGTGGGTCAGGAATTAGAGAAAAGGGGAAATGTCAGCATGCTACTTGCTTTTTTTTCCTGTCTCTTTTATTTAGTCAATGTTGTGGTGCCCCCTGTAATCAGTCAGGATGGGTCTTTCTTATCAATTAATCTGGAAAGCCCCTCAGAGATACCTTAATCTCCTGGATGAGGCTAAATCCAGCCAAGATGAAAATGAAAGTATCTTGAAAAATCAATATGAAAGAGAAAGAAAATCAGTGAGAAACTTGAAACCCCCAGAGAAGAAATCAGAAAACATTTCAGTTTTGTAAGCTAAAGTACAATAGGTAGAAAAATGCTCAGTTTGGGCTAAAAGTAGCAATGTATTTATATAAAAAGCAATGCCTCCATGAAGTCATCTGTGGGAGTGCTTACTCCTAAGTCTTCTCAGTCCGTCTACACTGCTCAGGTCAACTTAAACTGTAATTCTTCTGCAGCCTGCAAGCAATCTCATAATTCTATGTCTTTTCACATGTAGGCACCTTCACTTAAAGTGCCCTCTTCTTCCTATATCAGAATTAAATCTTTAAATACATAACACACTTTCCAAAGTATGCTCTAGATCCTGCACTCACACAACACTCCCATTCACAATATATCTATTGGTCATTGTGTCTGTAAGTCTACAATTCTAGTAGGGTAGTACACAGGAGATATGTCAAAATAATAATTAAAATAACAGAAGAGGAAAAAAAGCTACCTTAAAATAACACACAGTTATGATTTAAAAGGAAAAGAAACAAACGAACTAACTCTTTAGAAATATAATCATTGAAGTTAAATCTTAGTGATAAATTAACAACAGACTGGAGATAACTGAAAAGAAATCCATGAGCTTAGCATTCAAGGAAAACAATTGAGTGTGTCTATGGGTATCTCAAAACAAATGCAAAGTCAGAAAAAGGTGGGTTGCCATTTTTTAAAGGAGTGAATGTAATTCCTCATCAAAAGGCATAAGTCAACTGGTGCCATTCACTACATTATACACTGCACTCCAGTTCTTTAGTGAATCTATTTAAACTAATAGGAGAGAAGAGGATCAATCTGAGACCAATCTCAGTGCAACATCTGGAGAAGAGAAACAAGAAAGAGGGAGTGAAATAAATGGAGAGAAGAATGAGAAAACCCAATCTGAGTCGATTCGGACTTCAGAAGAGATAATTCAGTGGGTACAAAGGTTTGAATAATTGGTCAGATAATGCCGGCCTACTTACCAGCCATCAGATTCTTGCTCCAACCAAACGACTAAGAGAGCAGGTCTGCCCCATTACCTGTGCTTTTTGCAGACACGTCTTGTGACTTTGCTCAATGATGTTATTTCCTGCTGTGTTCTAGAGTTACACAGTTGGCTTTCCTCACACCATTCACATATTCTGCACATCTGTCCTTTGCTGAGAAAGGTGTGACCTCGAGGGATGACATAAACAAGGACAGAGAATTGCTTCTAGCTAAAGTTTTTGAAAAGCATGAGAGCTTACGGACAGTGACTGAGGAATATTAGTGAGCCTGAGTAAAGGGGCGTGGATGCTGGAGTAAGACACCCAGATTCAACCTCCACCACAACTACTTCCTGTGACTTGAGTGATACTATTGATTTTTAACATATTAGCTGTATAGTGAAGGAATTGAAAGAAAACCTTGCCAACTATTCATGATTTTTCTCATAAGGCCCACCCTGTACTGGAATATCTCATTTGTCTGTCTAGACCCACTCCTTGGCCTTTTCTATCCTTCTCTGAGGCCCAGAAGGGGCTCCATTAGCAGCACTAGCAGAAAACTGACAGTCAGTGTAGATCAGCAGATAGGAAGAAAGTGATCTCACAATATAACTTCTGTTGAGATGTCACTGTATGTCACTACTGTGATCAACTCTCCTGGGCACTGGAGCAGGGGTGGGGAGGCCAGAAATAGACAGATCCCCAGGGTTGCTGGTCAGCCAATCTAGCTGAAACATCAAACTCTTGTTTCAGTGAAAGACCCTGCCTCAAAAAAAGAAAAAAAAAAGTGAAGAGCAATTAAGAAAGATACCTGTAGACAACCTGTAGCCTCCACATGTGTACACATGGAGAGGCATATCTGCACACATATACGTACCCACATACACATACTAACACATCATATGTGTGTGTATCAAAAAATAAAAGCTTTTACAAAAGGAAATATTGCTCCCTCCCTTAGTAGCCAATAGCTACTAATAGAGTAATGGGACCTTACGATTCTCTAACCCTCTCATGACAGTGTGTTGATGGTCCCAACCTTGCTTAGATCTTGTCCAAGTAACCCTAGATGTTATGAGTTTGAGAGTACAATGGCCATACTATGCCTGAAATACAGCATGGATAACACACTGCCCCCTCCCCTGGTACTTACATTCTTTCTGCCAAATCTTTTGCATCTGACTATATATTTTTAGTGCATATTTCCACTGAGATATGAGATAGCTGATACTCATTCTACATTGAAGATATTAAAAAGCAGAGAATACATGCACCTTTGGAATAATAAGGAATGATACATATCATCCTTTATGCCTCAGTTTTCTCTCTGTAAATTGAGACTAATTGTCCTTCTTAGAATATGACTGTTAAGTAAATTAATGCAGGTAGAACACACAAGCTTCTAGAATGTAGTAAGGGCTCTGTAACTATCAACTGTAGTGGGTAGCTGTTCCATATTTGACCTGGAAGTACTACCCCCATTGAGGCTTCCGATAACTGCCACGCCTTTGAGGCAGGGCAAGACAGAAGCCCTTAAGACCTGAGATCCAGATGGGCCGGCTTTCTTGGTTCCTGGGTCCTGGACACTGGAGGTAGACCGAGCAGAGTTTTCCAGAGAACACTGCTGGACTGCACTACACCTTTCCCAGACCTTGTAACCTATCCCTTTACTTGTAAGTTACCCACAAAATAAACCTCCCTTTTAACTACGTAGAGTTGCCTTAATATTTCCACCAACAATCTTCACTAGTACTTTTAAATGTTGTGATGGGTGATGTGGATTATAGAATATTGGTGGAAAATTAGGGATTCTTCCAAGAATCTTAGAAAAATTCTGTCTTTCCATCCTGAACCTGGATTAGTGTATCGCTCCTCCAGTGAAGTGATTCACTTAATATAAGAAGGTAATTGTCACACTGGAAAGTTCCAACAAGCATTACAAGAGTACACATATAATAATGAGTGACTTGAAGGGCTAGTCAGGAAGTGCAAGCCATTTGATGGTGAGTGAAGTTCATTTCTACATCTCCTGTAGACCTTGGTATCAGAAGGCTTGTCTCCAAAGAGTGTGGTGTCTCCTATGTCTTTAACATCATGCTTTTCATGAGACAGAGGGGAGCAGAGCCAGTAGCTCCTGATACAAACTGAGAAATGCTAACTGGACATAGGAAAGAAGTAATGATTAGTAATATCCATGTACCAGTTACATTAGGGAGCACTGTCCAACACATTTTTACCTGAAATACTTAAAGGCATGAAAATGGGCACTGTGGAAATGACTCCGTTGGTTTGCTATTCAAACCTGAAGACCTGGTTATGATTCTCAGCAACCATGTTAAAAAAGAAAAATAAAAACACAGATGGAGTTTTTGCATTTGCACTGTCTGTGCAGATGTAGAGATGGGAGGATCTGGGGCTTGCTGCCCAGCCAATCTAGCCAAAAGTAAGCTCCATGCTGGAGAAACATGCTGGAGAAACAATTGAAGAAGACACCTGATCTTAACCTCTGGCTTCTCCATGCACACATGTACATGTGCATGTGAATCTACACATAAATGCATAAACAAATACATGAAAACACACATACACATAGAAACACAGAAATTCATAAAAATAAATACAAAGCAGTGTTCTTCATTGATCCACCTGATGCAAATGTTAATTACTTTAATTATAAACATTCATAGAAGTAAAACAATCAACTACATCATAGATCACTTCTGTACTCACTAGTAATTTAATAAACATATTGTTTACTTTGGATGTCATTCCATCCAAAGAGGCAACACTACCCTCTCACACAGGAAGAACATAAATGACCTAGTTGGGGTTATCTGGGGTTGGTAGCAGTGTTCTGGGATGACTGAAGAGCTGTTTGATACAAGCTTACCCAGAAACTCAGCATGAACAAAGTCTAGGAGTGTGACTCCATGGGGCTGCGTGAAAAGAGCACATGCAGGAACAGTGGAGTGGAGGAAGATAAGAAATACACTCGTCACCCAATACGCAGAGCAAATGGAGAGCTAGCTGTTGGGGAGCTTAGCAAACACAGATGTTGATGGGATAACACATAAAGATATATGGTTATATTCTGAAGGATGCCTCTTAAAAAGAGATGTAGGGCTGTGGGTTGGAGGTCTCTTGCTACGATCCAGGGGAAAGGTAATAGGTTAGGACAGGACCTGTTGAGGAAGTGAGAGATGCAAGGACATCTCCAGAGAGAACAGCTGACAGCAGACATTCCTGTTCTGTGCTGACATGGGGTTAGTGCCATTGAATAGCTTCACCTTAAGGAAGGGGACACTGGGGACAAAGGTACAACAGGGAAAGGGGGCAGAGAATCAAACAAAATGAAAGAGCTGTGAAAAGCCTCTGTGGACATTTATTGTTTTGTAAACTAATAAAAAAATTTATTTGGGGATTTCATATATGAATAATGAATTTTTGTCATTCCCACCCCTTCCTCACGCTCCACCAGCTCCTCTCCTGCTTTCCCACTCCCTCTGAATTTCGTGACCTCTTCTTTAATTATTGTTGTTACACACACACACACACACACACACACACACACACACACACACACCTACTGAGTCCACTTAATGTTACCTGTATGTATTGCAATAGAAGTAATTCTCCATCCAAATATCAGTATTAACCTCTTCCTACTTTCTATTTCGCCCTCTTTTTCTGTTTGATGTGTTTCCGGCTACAGCAGTTTAGGATGTGCTGTCTCCCACCGCAAGCAGGTTTTCATTGTGGAATGTGAAGATGAAGACTGAGGACACATACCCACAGGCTGAAGTTTGCGCTCACACATTCTCTTTGCAGCATCCTGAACAGGAAGTAGTCCAATGCTCTAGGTTTATCCTGTGGCACCCTCAGAACCCCCATGGTTAACACTGGTTGCACTTTGGTTAGCCAAAAGGAGCAATTGATATTATCTTATTATGAAAAAAGTCAATATGATATCTCCATTTAGTTCTCCAGACTAGAGATTATCACCAGGGCTGCCCCCCGCCATGAGATAGACCATTCTTCAGTGCTTTGATGGTCAAAGAGGCAGTGTTTGGTGAAAGGACAATGCATGTGTACATTATTTTCCTCATCCACCCAGAGTTTTGAATTGACTTTTGCATGCACGGTAACACAGAGGTCAGGTTTGACATAGCATGTGGATATCCAGCTTCTCCAACACTGTTGGGGAGACTATTCTTTCTCCATTGTGTATTCTGTAGACCCTTGTCAGAGGTCAGTGAACATAAATATGTATGGGTTGGAGATTGGAAAGATAGTCCAGTGGTTAAGAGCACTTGCTGCTCTTACAGGAGATTACAAAATGCAGTTACTTAAGGGAAATGTTCTCATGCAGAAAACCCAAGTTCCCAGCACACTGTCAGATAACTCACAACTTTCTGCAATTCAGTCTCCAGGAGATCTGATGCCTCTGACTTTCAAGGGCACCTGCAGTCATGTGCACATACCCACATGCGCGCGCGCACGCGCGCGCGCACACACACACACACACACACACACACACACACACACACACCTACAAATAAATAAATCTTTAAAATATTCATGGATTTATTTCTGCTGTCTTTGTTACACTATACTAGTTTATATACATCTGTCTTTATAGCAATAGTATACAGTTTAGTTATTGTGGCTTTCTAATGCATTTTGAAATAAGAAAGTGTGGTGCCCCCAAGTTTATCTTTTTATTTATAACTGTTTTGGCTATTCTAAATTTTTTGCAGGTTCATATGGATTTCCGCAAATTTTCTATAGTATAAAAAGATGTTGCTGGGCAGTGGTGGCACACACCTTTAATCCCAGCACTTGGGAGGCAGAGGCAGGCGGATCTCTGTGAGTTCAAGACCAGCCTGGTCTACAGAGTGAGCTCCAGGAAAGATGCCAAAGCTACACAGGGAAACCCTGTCTCGAAAAAATAAAAAATAAAAAATAAAAAAATTTAAAAAAAAAAGTCATTGTGACTTTGATAGAGATTGAATTGAACCTGTAGATCTTTTGGCCCACAATTATAAGTTTTCTATATATGAATAAACAAAACGTCTTCATTTGTCTAAATCTTAATTTTTTCATCAGTGTTCTGTAGTTTTTAGTATTTCTTTACTTAACTAAAATTACTTCAAAGGACTTTATTCTCTTTGATACTATTGCATATAAAATTTACTTCTCAATTTCCTTTTCAGGTGGATTGTTATCAGGGTATAAAATATACAACTAATTTTTCTGTGTTGAGAAAAATTTTCACAAGTGTGTGGAACTTTACATATTTTGAACAACTGGTAGATTAAAGAGTAAATTAAAAAAACTTAAAAATCACTAAACCGAAAGTTAACATTGGAAATGAAACAATAAAGATTGGATGAGAAGCCCTGGGGGTGTAGATTAAAGGCAAGTGCTTGCTTAGCATGGATAAGGCCCAGGCTCAAGAAGGAATGAAGGAAAGAAGGAAAATGGAGAACAGAAAATAACAGGAAAAATTAATGAAACTAAAATTTGGAATTTAAAATATATATAAACAAAATTGTGAGTTGCATATTTATCAAGAAGAAAAGAGAAGAGATACAGATAGATAATGCCAAAATGAAAGAGGAAACATTACAATTCCTATCATAGAAACAAAAATATCATAAAAATGCCAGGAACAGTGGTTCATATCTGTGATCCCAGCACTTAGGAGACAGAGGTAAGAGGGTTGAGAGGGCAACATAGTGACACCCCTGTCTGTACAGTACTGTACAGCTATTGATAGAATAGTAATAAGAGTAAACTGAAAGTTAAAGTATTATTAGAGACTACCATGAATAGTTACAAACCACAAACCAGATAACCGAAAAGAAGTAGGGAATCTCAGGAACATACTGCCCACAAAGGAGTCTTATGAGTAAATAAAAAGTTTGGACAAACACAACTAGTGATAAGATTTAATCAGTAATAAACTCACTCCCCATCAAAATAAAATAAATAGGAGTTCAGGACCTGAGGGCTTCACTGAAATTTTCTAACATTTGAAGAATAACAAGTACCAAGTCATCCAACCCCTTCCCCAAATCCATACAGTTTTTTCCAGTTCCATTTCACACTGATACCAAAACCAAAGGCAACGTAAGAAAGGAAAACTATAAGCCAATATTCTTGATAAAGCTAATGCCTCCCAGGCTTTCCCTTACATCCGAGTGGCAGCATCCACAACACTTGAGTTCTGTATGTCTGCATGACACCCAGGTCTGTTACTAGATCATGCAGTAATCCAAGGCCAAGATGGCCTAAGAATGTCTAGATGACCAAGTATAGGTAAATGCTTCTTCCATAATTGACCCTGTGCAGCAGCTGCCTCTGCCATTTCCTTCTTCACTGACATCAGAACTCAGCTTCTTTGGCTCTTCAACATGGACTGAAGACCAATGGCTCTCCTGGAATATTCCAGGCCTTCAACAACAGTTTGGGACTGCTGAGAAAGCCAGGCTCATGAACTGAGCAATTATTAGTCTCTGCTTTTCCTGTGTGAGAATAACCATCTAATAAATCATATATTTATGATTATATATATATATACACAATTCGTTCTATTGGTTTTGTTCCACTAGAAAAGCCTGACAAATACAAAGATAAAGCCTAGGGAGCCTGCATGGGACGACCTAAGCCTTCTGCATGTGGGTGGCAGTTGTGTAGCTTTGTCTGTTTGTTGGGCTCCTAGCACTGGAATCAGGACCTGTCCTGGACACATGAGCTGGCTTTTGGGAACCTGTTCCCCATGCTTTGTTGCCTAGCCCAGCCTTGATGCAGGGGGAGGAGCTTGGTCCTGCCTCAACTTGATATGCCATGCTTTGTTGATTCCCATGGGAGCCTGCCCTTTTCTGAGCAGAGGAGTAGATGGGGGAGGGGTAGATGAGAAGTGGAGAGAGGGAACGGGAGAAGAGGAGGGAGGGGAAACTGTGGTTGGTATGTAAAATAAATGAAAACATTTAATAAAAAAATTTATAAAAGAATAAACTTTAAATTTCAATTATACTTCAATATCACTTTTTTAGATGTTCATAAATAAAACATAGCTACTAATACACATATGTTATAATACATAACTTTCAAAGTAGTGTGGTGAGGGTAGGGAGAAAGAGGAGGAGGGAAAAGAGATAACTTTCCAGAAAGAAAAGAGAAAATACTTTAGTATACAAACGAGTTACCTTAAATGTCTCAATTGGGATATGTGAAGAGTGAATGAGTCTTGTTATAATTTCTATCATTGTATTGTAATGAAGATGATTTTTGCATGTATGTTGCCATGTAGTTGTAATCACAGCCCTTGGGAAGCCAGCATGGGCTGTATGGTGAGTTGAGGAACTACCTTAGAAATCATCAAGGCCTTGTTTAAAAAAAAAAAAAAAAAAAAGCAGATAAAATAAGACAAAATATCCATCCTAAATATTTTTCCCAATATAAAGGGGGAACAAGTTTATTTTTAACAATTAAAAATGTTTAAAAATTATGGCTGGGCGGTGGTGGCGCACGCCTTTAATCCCAGCACTCGGGAGGCAGAGGCAGGCAGATCTCTGTTAGTTGGAGGCCAGCCTGGTCTACAAAGTGAGTTCCAGGAAAGGCGCAAAGCTACACAGAGAAAACCTGTCTCAAAAAAAAATGTTTAAAAATTTTATATATATATATATATATATATGTGTGTGTGTGTGTGTGTGTGTGTGTGTGTGTGTTCCCCATATCTCCTTGTAAACAAAAAATGAAGGGGAAAGTCATATCACCCCCATTGCCATCCTTTTAGCGTGTAAATAACCCCAAGTTGTCACACCTATAAACACTTGCTATTTGATAAATGGATCAGAATAGAATGTTAAAATACACAGCTCATCACATCTGTAAAACTGTCATGCATGAGATTTCAGCTCTTCAGTATCAATACAAGGAGTTGAGAATACTGTCATTACAAATGCTGTCTCTCTCTTGCAGACCTGACGAAGACATGATTGCAGTTTCATTAAATAATAGAGTTAATATCATAATTCTAAGACATATCCCCCAACTGGTTAATTAAAACTGAAAAGTAGAGACTGTGGAAGTGAGAAAATTAAAGAAACAAGAATAAGGATATGGAGAAAGGCACATTCAAACACAATTGGAGGGAATGTAAATTGACACAATTTGACTGATCTATTATTAATAATAAAAACACATTCCAATTGGCAGGACCATTACTCTGAAAAAATTATCTCACTATGTGCTCAAATAATGCAGAGATTATCCACAAGAAACAGTCTACTTGGTATTGTTTAATACCACACACAAAACAAAATCTAAATGCCCATCCAAGGGCCGTGATTAATTAAATTACAATATAATCATACAGTGGAATTTTACATAGACATTAAAAAGAATGAGGTAGTTTTGCTTATGCTGTTATAAAAACTTTTCTAAGACTCACATTATTAACTTTTGTAAGTCCAGCATTCCAGTATGTCTTGACAAGATGATGTGTGCATGTATACACGTATGTAAATAAACATAAATGCATACATATACCATAGGTATGTCATATACAGAGAAAATTTTTTTTGACGAATTCATGAGAAACTCTTTTGTAATGATTGTTCCTTCTGCAGTTATTTCTTGAGGAAACTCAGTTTTCATCATACTATATTGCACAATGTGATATTGTATCATAATCTTGTGCTTTCTTTGTAATAATTACATCAGTTCTTCAAAGAACTAACTGGTAGCAGCAAAGATTCCAAACCTCCAATCATAGAAGACTACAAATACAAATCCATTAGAACATTTGTGCTTTCAAAGAACTTTTGAAGAGCAAGTTTCCAAGTAATCCTTCCATTGTAGAATTTTAAGGAAAGCAAAACAGTAATAATGGTATCTCTTGATTCACTTTTCTTGGTTCTAGATTCCAGTGGCTGATAAAGCAAGCCAGTCCGTGCCATTGACTTCTCTTTGTGGCATCGAGCCTGCCTCCACCTTGGTCACAGTATCATAGAGTGGATTGCTCTTCTCCGTATAGCTTGCGTAAGGCTGCATATCATCCTTGGAAAAAGCTCAAAGTCAAAATCCATTCAAAGAGCCAGAAATTATTACCCAAATTACCCATTTTCTACCATACTAGCATTTACTAGCAATGCTTATACGTGTGTCTCTGACTTACGTGAACAGAAGAACAAGGCTTTCTTCTAATAGTCTATCAGAAACATTTGTTGATTATTTATATTTTGGGTGAGATGGCTGTTGGGTGAAAGTAGAAATGTAGAGGGATGTGGCAATGTGAGAAGTACTTCAAATGGATAAATCAAAGGCAATAAGAAGTTGGTTGTAGGAGACTAAGGGGAAGGCTGTTTTAAGTTTAGATAAGAGAAAAATGATGGTGGTGCTGAAAAAGGGAAGTCAAGACTCAGACACAAGTTCCTGGAGAAGGAAACACTCACTTGATTTCCCCAAAGATTGTAGTCCAAATAGGGCAAAAGTGACAAATACAATTTATCAGATGAAAAAGTATATTGGATAGCATATACATAGTATTTGATAGGTAATTAGTGAACTAAGTGTGTCTGACTACTAACAATGTAAAATCAGAACTGTTTTGTTCAACTAAAACATGAATATTAATGCAAATTACAGATTATGTTACTAGATTTCAGACCATGTGGCTTTAAAGTTTACAAATAGTCTTTAATTTATCTTACCTCTTCAACAACTGAAGAAGTTTCTGGTCTTGTCCATTTACATTTTCTGAAAAATAAAATAAAAATCTGGAGTGAATGCAGGCAGCATCGTTGTTCAGGATAAACAGTTATAGTATCGAAATATTCTGATAACTATTATGTAAGTCTCAGCAAATAAAAAATAAACTACCAGAAATGAACAGAATACACTGATTTGCAGTTACTATAACAAATACAAAAATTCTGGATCTTAGGTAGAAAAGCAAAATCTTGAGATAGGAGCTGGATGCAGTAAAATATATGTGACCCAATCTCTTTGTTGCATGAAAATAATTATTGTAGTTATTTTCTCAAATTAAAAAAAATTAGCATGCCCAGCTTCTCAGCCCTTACTGACTTAATTCATGGTGCTTACACATGTGAGCAACTCATTAAACACTGTCACCAAGCAAAGTGTCCCAGCCTAACCCTTCATGCATCCCTTTTGCTTATGAGAACATTGTTGTTACTCCCCCAATGGACCCATCAGCCCCACATTTCTCAGCCTTTTCTAGTCCAATGAAATTGAAAAAAAATCATCAGTTAATACCTGAAGCCACTGATTTTCAAAAGCCAAATGCATCCTATGATGATCAAAATAATAATAATAATAATACTTGGGATGATGTATGGAATATAAGATCCTAATTCTCTGCCACCTGTAATGACAGACAGGAAATGTTATGGTTCAAAGGTAATAAATCCTGATGGTAGGATAGTTTTCATTGATGAAATGGAGGACTTCATATCTGGTACTGAAACATGCTCAAAAGCAGGTGGTCAGAAAGATCATGAGCCTTGGGGTGTGGGAAAGCCTACTGTTGCTTTGTTAAATGGACATGGTGCTCCGCTGTCTTCTAAACATTTAATTTATAGCCAGAGATAATTGCTGCTTTTGATCTTGGTCATAGAAACTTCTGTTTGCAATGGGTAATGGTTAATGCAGGGACCCATAACTGCTCAAGGTTCTCAGAATACGCCATTGTTAAATGGAATGTTCAGTCCCAAACACTGTATCTCTATCACTACATCCTAGGTCCAGGGAGCATAGAGGCAGAGGGGCAGAAAGAAGGTAAGAGCCAGAGGATGGGAAGGAGTGCTGCAAAACATTATCCTCCAGGCATAAAATGGGTGTTGAACTCACAGCAGCAATGGCTACATGTACAAGAACTGTATGAGACTGAACTCCTCAACATTCCACCACTGATGGGGGAAGGGTCATAAATTGTTCAACTACATAATTCCCCATCCACTCTCATGCAAGTAACCTGAATTAAATATAATGTACCACACACAAAAAAAAAAAAAAATGAAAGAAAGAAATAGAAGGGAGCATGCTGGGAAAAAGAGGTTCAATGGAAGGGGATTCAGTGGAATTGGTAATGGGAGAAATATGAACAAAGATATATATATATATATAATTTTAAAAAGAAAAACTTTAAAATATCTTTTCACAACTTTCAGAGACTAAATAAAAGTCAATCACTTTATTGGTTCAAAAAAAGGAAAGAAAATAAGAGATGTCCCTAAGAAAAAAATGATGTAGGACATTCTTCTGTTACTTGCTGGTTTTGCAGTATACTAAGCCACCCTGTTTCCTCAGAAAGAAAAAGGAAGGGACTGGCAGATTACCCAGTAAGTCAGAATGTTTTGAATAATATTCATATTTATACAGCTGTGAATGAGAAGCCACGGTGTGCAAGGACTTTGCTCCTAACAGCCATATTGTATTCTGCAACTCAATAGAAAACAAGGGAGGTTCTCATTTTTATCATTGTATCACCAGCTTCAAATGTTTACATAATTTCCAATAAATACTGGCTTCAGAAGACAAAACTAAATGAGCAGGGAAACCTGGCTCTCACTTTGGACAACTGCAAGAAGAAGAGAGAAATCAGGAAGAGAGGAAACACTATGAATATTGATGTTTAAATAATCTGAGCATTAAAGTCTACACATCACAGAAGTATGAAAATATTTTATGGTGAACCTAATAGCAGAGCATTTAGTGAAGTACAGACAAGAAGTACTTAGTACTGGCAATTCTTCCCACTTGATACAAAGTTACAAAATAATTCTCCCACACAACAATGCATTTCCTAGCTGCAGAGCAGTGTCTAAGGGAACAGCTCAACTTGTCTTCCCTGTGTCCAGTTATTCATTATCTACTCCTTGAAGAATAAGTTAAATACCAGTTCCCTCACATGGAAGAAACACTTGCTCTGTAATCTCAGCACTCAGGCAGCAGACAAAGCAGATCATGAATTTAAGGCCAGTCTTGGCTACAAAGATAGATATGATCTTATCTCAGAAGAAGAAAGTGATAAAGCATAAAAAAGAAAAAGAAAAAGAGGTAGATGGGCCTGTGGATAGCTCAGCTGGTAAAAGCATTTTCTGTCAAGCCTGAAGAGTATAGTTCCATTCCATATGGTAAAAGGACAAGTTGTCTTCTGGCCTCTATGTACTTTCTATGGCATATGCACAAACTAAATAAATAAACAAATAAACAAAGGCAAAAATTAAAGGTACTCACGACCTCTGTTCAGTTGTACGGACAGAGTCTGGTTGCCAGTCGAATGGGAGACAAAGCAGAACACACTGGACACATTGTTCTGCTCCCAGTAGTATGTGCTCCTGACAGTCACGGTGCCATTGCTGTGCGGTTCATTCTTAGTGACATGATGCCCATCTGGAGTCCAGAAAATCTGAGCAGCCGGCTTGCCTGCAGTCGCCTCACAAACTGCAGTTCTATTTTTCCCTCGAGACAGGGCTACTTCAGGGGGGACTGTGGAGATAGAAAGGAAAAAAGATTCAGTCTTGTCACAAATTACAAAGGCATTTGTTTCTATCTAAAATCTGGTGACCTGAAATACCACAATGTTTGACATTGCTGCTTACCTAGAACTTGGAGGTCATATTTCACTTGGAAATTCCCACTAGGTCCTGCCATAACACAAGAGTAATTGCCATCATGATCGAGGGCCACTGCATTGATCTGAAGGTTAGGACTCTGGTCAGGTGTGGAGGCCCAGGTGATTCTCCTGTCTGTACAGTTGGTTTCATTGGTCTCCCTAGTTTCTGCTCTGTAGGATATTCTGCAAGGAGGTTGGTCTCTTGGGGCTATTTCCCATGTTATTAATAATGCTTTCGTCACTAGAATAGCAGGGCAACACAGCAAAGCCTTTGTACCCATCTGTACAGACACTGGAGTGCTGACTGGACACACACACAAAGAGAAAGAGAAAAGGAAACCTGTGTTAATCCATCCATAGCAGCTTGTCTGAAGTTACACTAGAGCATTGCTTGGCTAATGAGTGTATTCCAGAAATATCAGATTTTTCTCACATTCCTACTTTATGTATGTATCAATCTATCAGAATTAAATATGTCATTCACCTTCTAAAGTAAAAATTCAAGGCCTGTGGGTTATATACATTGTGCACAATAAAACCTCACACTGCCTGTACACTGACGTAAAGAGTCCATGACTCGTTAAGTTTGCTGAGTGGTGATTACTCAACAGAATTATCTGTTACAATCACCTGTGACAAAAGAGTCAATAATGTCATCACTTTAACAGGAGCAGAAATCTCTGTGAATAAGCCTTGCTTCTGAAAAACACTCTATTAACTATCTCAACTATCCTGTTTCTATGTCACTTGCCTCTTTGGGATCCTTAAGTCCTCACATGTCACATCCAAATAAAGGTCATCTAAATAGATGATGAAGAGTTCTTCAACACAGACCCAGAAGGGTGCTAAATCCATAGCCTTTTTTACTCTAAGACAACTAAGGTTTAGAGGCAATTGTTCAGAGTCCCTCATACCATACCCCTCACATCACCAGATTCTTCCACTCATCCTGAATCTGTCCATCAGCTGAAGCATTAGTTACTGTTTGTAAAGAATGTCAACTCTCCATTCCCCAGTGTTGTCCACAAGATAAAGAAGAGTTGTACCTTCTGGCAAAGGCCATGAACCGTTCTGTGCCATTTGATTCCCATTCATACAACTTGACGCTAGAAAATATTTAAGTAAAAGTGTTTAAATATTTAGATGATTTTAAGATAGTAATTCCAAGTTTTATCATCACTGATATGTCAACATCTTGAAGAAAAAAAAAAGAAAATTACATTTACAGGATATTAATCAATTATTCCCCACTTTTGAGTGACCTTATTTAGCCAAATTATTTGTAGGGTAGCTCTGCCGTTCTTCTTCCAGCCCCTTGGCAGGTCCAGTGGAGGCATACCACATGAGCTGACTTGGTTAAACTCCTTTCTCCAGATACCATCACCTAGTTAAAGACGTTTGGTCCAATAATGAACACTTCACACTACGAAGAAACAGAGCCACTCTAGAGAACTGTAGAAACAGAAGCACAAAGAGTTCACCCTCTCTCTTTCTTCCTACTCTCTGCCTTGAGAATGATCAACAGAAGTGAAGCAGAACAGAGGTAGGAACAGGGTATGTGTCCTTTCCTCTGTCCACTTTCTTGTTATACAGTTCCTGGAACCTGTTTGTATTCCTTCCTTGAGTTCTGTAGAATTTCTCACAATTATCGTAGCCCCAAGCCAGGTGTGCCCACACAGAGTGGGAGGCAGGAGAATTATGTATTTTTTTTTTTTTTGAGCTGAGGATCAAACCCAGGGCCTTGCGCTTGCTAGGCGAGCGCTCTACCACTGAGCTAAATCCCCAACCCAAGAGAATTATGAATGTCTAGTAGCTGGCCACAAAGTAAATTTGAGGATAAATTCACATAAAAGGATACAAAGAAAAACAAACTTGTCATTTGCTGGAAAATGAATGGAACTAGAAGGTGTGCTATTACGCAGAATAATCCAGGTACATCAAGATAAGCTACACATGTTACTGCATGTGAAAACAGAATACAACCCAAAGACCTGAAAACAGAAGTGGGATTACAGAGTGCTGGGAAAGTCGAGGGGGGCGGGGCTGGGAATGAAGATCTCAGAAGAAATCTCTTCTTCCTTTCCTTTCTTCAGAACAGAGGACATAGGTATAAACCACAACGCTACATCCACCTGATTTTTTAACTGAAAGTAGGTTGTTGGGTTTTTTTTCACAAAATAGATTCTAATTGGGGTTTTCCCTCCCCCAACTCCTCCCAGATCCTCCCACCTACCCAAATCTGCACCCTTTTCTGCTCTCTCTCATTAGAAAACAAACAGCAGGCATCTAAAAATTAATGGTTGTAATAAAGTAAGATAAAATAAAAATAAACAAATCAGAACAGGACAAAACAAACAAACAGAGGGGGGAAAAGAGCCAAAGACAAAACATAAGAAACACATACAGACACAGAGACACACACATTTGCCTACAGAAATCCTATAAAACACAAACACAGAAACCATAATACATAAACAAAAGACCTGTAAGGGAAAAGAAATGCCCAAACAAAGCATTGTCACGCACACACACACACACACACACACACACACACACACACACACACAAATTTTAAAAATAAATAAATAAATACATAAATAAGTAAATAAAACTCCAAAAATACCATTGAATTTATGTTCTGTTGGCCATCTACTGTTGGTTATGGGGCTCCACTTAAGTGTGGTTTGTATACCAGGTGAGACTCCATTGGAGAAAATTAAATTTTCCTTTGTGAGTAGTTATCAGTTGGAGATAGTTTCTGGGTTAGGATTGGGGATCTGTCCACTTGCTGTCTCAGCATTGGGACCCCAAGTGGCTTAGACCTGTACAGACTCTGTGCATGTTACCATGGTCTCTGTGAGTTCATATGTGTGGCAGTCCTTCTGTGTCAAGAAGGCCTTGTTTCCTTGGTGTCTGCCATCCTCACTGGCTCTTGCAAGCTTTCAGGCTCCTCTTCAGCAGAGATGCCTGAGCCTTGGGAGGAGGGATTTGATGGAGACATCCCATTTAGGACTGTTACTTTTTCCTGTGGTATCATGCAGAGTACCTTCCAGTAACACGAACACTAGTCAGTAGGAATGAAAGCTCTAGGTAAGCATGAGCTCAACTTCTCCATGTTCAATGAGTTACATAGATGTCTTCAGGAATGAAGCCCTACTGTCAATTTGTGGAGATCAACCAACAGCCTTAGCAATACAGCCATATGATTTTTAACAAATATGACAAAAATATGTATTGGAGGATGATAACCTTGTCAAAAAATAGTGCTGCAAAAATTAGATATCCATATGTAGATGAACAAAAGCAGACTCCAATCTCTCACCTCTTACAGGAATCAACTTCAAATAGAGCAATGACATTACTATGACCTCTGAAACACTGCTACTGTGTGGAGGTTTGAATGAAAATGGACCCCATAGTCTCATAAGGAGTGGCACTATTAGGAGGTGTGGCCTTGTTGGAGGAAGTGTGTCACTGGGGGTGGGCTTTCAGGTTTTCAAATGCTCAAGCCATCCCCAGTGTCACTCCCCCTTTCTGCAGCCCTGATGATCCAGACATAGAACTCTTGGCTCCTTCACCAGCATCAGGTCTGCCTGCACGCTGCCATGCTTCCCACCATGAGGATAATGGACTAAACCTCTGTACCTGTCAACTAGCCCCAATTAAATGTTTTCCCTATTAAGAGTTGCCATGGGGGGCTGGAGAGATGACTCAGTGGTTAAAAGCACTGGTTGCTCTTCCAGAGGACCTGGGTTCAATTCCCAGCACCCACATGGCAGCCCACAACTGTTTATAACTCCATTTCCAGGGGATCTGACACCTTCACACCAAAGTACATAAATTAAAAAAGAAAAGAATTGCCATGGTCATGGTGTACCTTCACAGCAATAGAAATCCTAACTAAGACATGCTGTTAGAGGAAAAGGTAGAAGGAATATTAAAAATATAGCAATAGACAAAGACTTTAGTCACTCAGGAAATAAAGCCAGCAATTGAAAAAGAGACTTTATTAAAGTAAGAATTTCTGAACAGCAAAAGAAATATTTGAGTGAAAAGGCAGCCTACAGAATGGGAGAGATATTTTTGCTAACTATATATCTAATGGAGGACTAACACACAAATCATTTTTTAAAAATCAACAAAAAATTAAATGGCCCAATTAACAAATGAGTTAATGAAATGAACAGACAATTCTCAAAAAAGTAGTAAAAATAAATAATAAACATATGAAAAATATTCACTATTGCTAACCATCAGAGAAATGCAAATTGAAAACATATTTAGATTAAATCTCACACTAGTCAGAATGATAATGGTTGAGAAAACAGTTACAGGCTAGAGGTAGAAGAGGGAGGGGAAATAATGTAATAATATTTTAAGTTAATAAAAATGTAAATTTTAATTTAACAAAAAAGAAAAGGAAGACAACCACACACATGCAGATAAGGACACAGAGAAAAGACACATTGCTGCTAAGAATGTGAATTAGCTCCCATCATAACTGCCAAAACTTAGAAAGCAACAAGATATTCTTTAATAAACAAATAGGTAAACATATTATGCCATTTGGAAGTGACACTATCACTTGGTGCTGGAAAGAAATTATCGGAGCTGAGGATGTAGCTCAGTGGGTAGAGAGCTTGTTTAGTATACATAAAACCCTGAGTTCAATCCCCAACCCTGCATGGAACTGGACATATTAGACTCATATACTCCTAGCAATTCAGAGGTAGAAGATGGATGACTAGAAGGAAGTTCAAGGGCACCCTTGGCCACATTTGGAAATCCTAAGTTACAGAAAGCGGGGAGAGGACTATTGGGTCATTAAAAGACACGAAGGGAAATTAAATGCACACGACTAAATTTAAAGAAAAACCGGAAAAGCTGCACACTTATTGCTGCCATGTGGCACGGTGGGAAAAGCAAAGCTGTGGCTGGAATGAACAACAGGGGTTAGAGGAACAGAAAAGATGAACGCACAAAGCAAAGATGATTTTAGGGCAACGAAATGACTCCGTATGATGTTGTGATCTTAGACATTGCTGTCTTACAATTGTTTAAGCCCATAGAATACACAATATAAGGGTGAACTCGAAGGTACAAATGTATACATTCATGAGCTGTAATAATGCATCATTTTAGTGGAAACTGCAGATAATTGAGAAGACTTCCCATGTACAGAGGCAGGGACAGGGAAACAGATGTGGACATTTTCTGTACCTTCCACTGAATTCTTCTGTGAATCAAAAACTGATCTTGAAAAATCTATTAATGTTTAATTTCAACGTTACCCCCAAACAAAAATTTTGGAAACAGAAGAACAGAAAATAAACTATTAGCTGCTCATTGTTCAAAAGTATTCTGGGCTAATCTATGCTGCAAACATCAGATGAAAAAAAAAATTTAGATATGCCATAACATTTTTTTAATGATTGCACTCTTGAAGTTGGTACTAAATAAACAGAAATAATTTCAGAATGAAAAACTTGTCAACACTCTTAAATACAAAGAACATAATCTAGATAATACCATAAAACAATAGTTCTCAACCTGTGGGTTGTTACCATCAGAAAACACATAGTTCAAATGAACTTAGGAACACTCAACCATAAATTTATTTTCATTGCTACTTTATAACTGTAATGTCACTCCTGAGTAGTGTCTCAGTTCCTAAGGCCATCAGAAATGTGTGTGTTCTGGTGGCCGAGACCCACAGATTGAGAACTGCTGCTATACAATGTCTCCCCTCCAAGTATTAACCAGGATGGCCCTGCTCATCTTACAAGATCAGACAAGATCAGGCTTGTGCATGGTAGTATGACAATAGAAAATACTCTATTAACATTAGCTGCATATAAAGCAGTTTGATACTCTAAAGTCCAAACACTATCTAAGCATCAAGTACTGACTTGTTATAACTATCATTAAAAGATGGGGCATCAACTAAAATGTGACCAAGCTTGCTTGTTTGTTGCAGTAGAGAATCCTTTAGGGCCTTGATGACATAAGACCTTTCATTGCTGAACTTACACATTTTGAAAAGAGATGCAGGGTGATAATATGCATAAATGAATCCGTTCATTTAACAACACCTTTTCTTCTGTGTTCTTCGGGCCATTTCAGAATGTTATTGCTAATGCTACTAAATACATAAATGATCACAACTGGGCAGTTTGCCCTACCACCAACTTTTGACTTGGTCTTTGTTGGACACCTCTGCTCCCCTTCCCTCTCTCCTGTTTATGTCCAACAACTAAGTAGTTCTTCTTCCAGGATCACAGTATTTAGTGTATTCCAGTGTGAAAATGCTCTTAATTGTCTGTTAAATGATTTCCAATATGATTGTAATGTATTAATTGGATATGAATATGGAACAGCAAAAGAGGATTTTCCTTTGTTCAAAGCATAGCATATAGACAGCTTACAATTTTAACATTTTGTGAGATAAGATTTTACTGGTAACTACATTGTCAGTGTCCATACTTTGAGCAGAAATTACTGGGAAAATAAAAAGACCATTAAAAATTTTTAATTAATAAATATCCTTTCTCCCCAAGACTTTAAGACTGAGCAGATTAGACAGCTGTATCAACAGTACAATGTAAAGTTTCAGTGCGGTGATAAAAGCATGCTCTGGTGTCCAGAAGTTCAGTATGATTTTGGACAGGAGTACTAGGAGGACAAGAGAATGGGGAAGCTTCTCAATCATAGACGGAATTTGAGCTGGATCCTAGGATGTGGAACTTCTAAGAAAAGAGAATTGCAAAGAAAAATAATAACATTTAAAGGAAGCATGGAACAAAATGGTATTTTAAAGAGATACAGGTAATCAGTGTTGCCAAAAATAGCATGGATAATTGGGGTTGAAGCTGGAAACTGACAGTTTTAATTCTAAATATAAATGGATATAGGTGGGTTAAGGAGGCAGATCTAAGATGCCATGCAAGATACTTATCTTTAATTAAAATTTTAGTTAGCATAAAAATTAGGTTTCATTAAAGTATTTTTATAGATATGTGTTATTGTAGACCTTTCTCTGCACCACCACCACCACCCACATTGTCTTGCCCCATCCCTACTTCCTACATCTTGCTGGGCCTCTCCAAATATTCTCCCTTCTGTTTTTCTGTCAAATATACATACATAACCACATGCATATGTGTTTAAATACAAATACTGCATTTGAGAACAAATTTGTGATCTTTGCCTTTATTTTCCCAAATACCTTGGATTGACTCCTCACCTCCAGCTCTCTCCCTTCAGTCCTCTTTGTCCACACATCTATGCATATGATATAAATCTAGAGTCTGCATAGGAAAGAAGCATGGATTGTTTATCTTCCACAGTCTAGCTTCTTGTTCCATTAACATGAAACCAGTATCATGTGCTTAGATGCCGGTGAGAGACTTCCACACATATGCCACATTTTTTTTTTACCTGTTCTTCCATATCTAGGCTATGGTGGAGAATGCAGCATTAAACATAGATATGCAAACATCTGTGTGGTATACTGACTTAGATTCATTTAGGTGTAGACCCAAGGAGTGGTATAGCTAGAGAACATGATCATTCTGTGTTTAGTTTTTGAGGAGCCTTCATATAGATCTCCACAGTGGTTATATCAGCAGTGTATGAGGGTTCCCCTTCTCCACATCCTCACCAGCATCTGCTGTCCTTTATTTTTTCATGATACCCATTTTTATTGCAGTCAGATGAATTGTAGGGGGACTTTTAATTTGCATTTCCCTGGTGGCTAAGATTATTGAAAGGTTTTTCAAATATTTGTTGTTCGTTTATACTTCTTTTGTGAACCACCAGTTCAATGTGTGCACTTATTAGTGAGATGACCTCTTCAATTTCTTTGTTCAGTTTTCTTTCTTGAGATCTTTCCTCTCTATGGCTAGAGAGATGGCTCAGTAGTTAAGATCACTTGTTGGAATGGACTGGAGTTCATTTCAGTGACTCACAGCTCCAGGGGATCCAGTGCTTCTTCTCACCTCTTTAAGCATCTATCTACATGCACACACACACACACACACACACACACACACACACACACAGATTTTTTTTTTAAGTTTCTTTCTTGGTCTCCTGTTTTTGAGATGGGGATTCCCCCCCTCCCCGCAAAAAAAAAAAAAAAAAAAATTCCTTTCTCAACAAGTTCTTATTGTTATATAGAAAGCTGCTGCCTTCCATGGGTTGATTTTTGTTTCTTGCTACTATGCTGGAATTATCAGATCTAAAAGGTTTCTCATTGAGTCTTTAGAGTCTTTTATGTATAAGATCCTATCATTTGAAAATAGGGATAATTTAACTTTTTCCCTCTTTATTTCTTTCTCTTGTATTATTGCTGTAGCTAAAGACTTTGAACTCTGTATTGAATAGGAATGGAGAAGGTAGATACATTCGTCATTTCTGATTTTTAAGAAAATGCTTTCATTTTTCCCCATTTGCATGTTTGCTATAGATCTTTCATGAATAGGCTTTATTCTATCGAAACAGGTTCTATTCTAAGTTTCTTCAGAGGTTTTATCATGAAGGGATTTTAAACTTTGTCCAAGGTCTTTACTGAGTAACTGAGACACTCATATTATTTTTGCCCTTGAGTCATTACGTGTTGTATATATTTATTGATGTGAATGTTGAACCATCCTTACATTGCTTGAATGGAATGAATCTGGTCATGATATATGATCATTTAAATGTGCTCTTTAATTCAGTCTGCAAGTATGCAAAATAATTTCTTCTGATATAAGTGGGTAAATATTCTACAGTGACAAAAATAGGTAGGTGGTAACTAGTAGGTGGGGCAGGGATGGACTTTAGAGATAGATGAAGATTTTGGAAAGCATGTAAATGTGTTATCTTCTTGATGGTGATCATTTACAAGTGTATACACCTTATAAAACTCATCAAGCTGTATGTTCTACATTATGAAGCTGAAAGAGTTATTCAAAGTTGTATCAGAAGCATCAGGTTTTACATGACTCAACTATCTGCTGTCTCCAAGTAATATACACAGCTAAGAAAGACATTCATAAACTGAGAGTCAAAAGTTGGAACTCCAACTACCAAAAGAACAGAAGCAGCAAACAAGCTGGCACAGCAATTTTTATATTAAATAAAATAGACTTCAGACCAAAACCACACAGAAGAGATACAGAGGGCCATTACATATTAACAAAACGAACACTTCATCCAGAGAATGTAATTGCTGTAATATTTATACACAGAATATTGGAAGCCCAATTACATTAAAACAAACACTACCAGGCATAAAATACTACACAGATCTGGACACAGTGATGATGGAAGACATTAACATCCCAATCTCACATCAAAATAAGTCTTTCAAATAAAAACTCAGCAAAGAAACCTCAGAGCCAAGTTACGCCAAAGGTCAACTGGACTTAGATATTTCACCAAACATTCCACCTCAACAAATACGGACAAACAGATAGAGACAACACTGTCTCTAATATTGGCCACTACAGGCTACAAAGTAAGTCTTAATAAATGCAAAAGATGAAATATTTCTCTTATTCAATATAGTGGTCAATATTGTGTTGGCCTAACTAGAGCAACACAAGAGAAAGAACTATCCCTTCCCTATGTGCAGATGGTATAAGTCCTTATTTACTTGGTCTGTTTGTGGGGCTCCTGGCAGTGGGATCAGGACCTGTCTCTGCCACTTGTGCTGCCTTTTGAGAATCTATTCTCCATGCTGGGTTGCCTTGCCCATCCTTGCTGCAGTGGGAGGAGCTTGGTCCTGCCTCCACTTGATGTGCCCTGCTTTGTTGACTCCCATCAGAGGCCCGTCCCTTTCTGAATGGAGGAATGGATGGGAGGGGGTAGATAAGAGGTGAAGGGAGGGAATAGGAGGGAGGGGGAAACTGTGGTAGGTGTGTAAAATAAATGAAAAAATTTAATAAAGAAAGAAAAGAAAAAAAACCAAACTTTTCAGCTGTCTGGAAAAATGGAATTCAGAGGAAAATGGGTGGAACTAAAAAAAAAATATATTAAGCAAGGTAACCCAGGGTCAGAAAAACAAATGCCATATGATCTCTCTCATATATGGATCCTAGTATCTAACTATTAAATGTATGTCCAGGTGGGAGTAAATATGGATAAAGGCAAGAAACTGGAAAGGAGTCAGTCAGACTCGGGGGAGGGCAGGGCTTTAGGAAAGGGTGGGGAAGACAATAAAACAAAGTAGAAGAGGGACCAGTAAGTGGGGAGCAGGTATTAAACCACAATGGAAGACATATAAAAATCCCGTCTGGAGACTTGGTATTCTGTAAGCTAATTTTAAAATAAAACATTGTTTAAAAAGAAAGAAAGAAACGCCAAGATTTAACACATGTACCGTCACCAGCACATATCAAAGACCTTGGTTCTGCATGAAAGCAGTATTCAGATACTTTTCCACCAAAGTCAAAGTCGGCACAGGAGAATGCTTTTAGTTTTTACTGTTAGCGAAACTTCTTAGTAACTTCAAGCACCAGAAGTTTCCTTTCCCAAGTCATGTTTATCATCTGCCTGAGCAAGCAAATGCCGCCCACACAGGACGGACACATCGCTTAGGCATGACTGTGCAAACCCGGAGAAGCTTCCTCAGTCACAGAAAAGGGCTCTCAGAGGCAACACATGACTTCCTGGCCAGATTAAACAATTGTCATCTGTTGCAAAATGCTGCGTTTTGAGTGCACACTCAAAAAAAAAAAAAAAAAAAAAAAACCACTGGAGGAAGGCATTTGTGAAATACCAGCATTGCCATTATTTGCACACGGAGTGTGCCATAGCGAAGCAGCTAACGCTGCTATTAACAGTCACTTATTTTTACTATTGCATAAAAATGAGAAACAAAAAAGCTAAGATTTTCTTCCTTTTCATTCATTTGCAGGTCTTTTGGTGGAAAGGCAAACTTATGGTTAAAGGTCTAATAAGTGAACTTTGTATCAAAACTTTGAAATCAGGCCCAAACTGTAGGTTTTTAAAAATGAAGCTATGAGTTCACAACTGTATCACCACAAAAAAAAAAAAAAAAAAAAAAAAAGTATAAGGTAGTTTTGTTTCAACATTTCTACAGATACAGATATTTCAACACTGGTACTGAGGTAACTAAAACTCATTCTTACTGCTTATCATAAACTTCAGAACCTGTCACCTGCATTGTTATTTATCACAAAAAAATATACATCTGAATCTGTGGAAATATCTAAGGAAAACCAAGTAAAAGTATTTCTGTCTTCATTTGTCAGTCTTAAATCTCAAACTTCGTACCTGTTTTAATATTCTTGGGGCTGAGTCTTAGGAGGCGAAGCAGGAAGCCATTTCTAATGGCTAGAGAATACAAGCAATGAGGGCTTTACTTCTTCCTTTTCCTCTGAATGTTGTATATAATGAGGTAAATTATGGTGCATGGCTCTCACCTCTGACGAATACATACAGTGTTGTTTGTTTTTACAAACTATGTAAAAGTAGAATATAAAAGCACATTGCAAACTGAGGTGGTAAATGCATTGTAATCATAGATCCATTTCTCCTGAAGATTCAGGTTTTATTTTATCTTACTTATTCATTTATTTTCAGACAGGGTCTGTCTATGTAGTCCTGGCTGGCCTGGTGCTTGCTACATGGACCAGGCAGGTCTTGAACTCACAGAGATCCACTTATCTCTACTTCCCAAGTACTGGGATGAAAGGTATTTGCCAGTATACCAGGCTTGAGGTTTTATTTCAATGAATGCAGCTTTGTGACTCATATCATCATCATAAAAGATCCAGAAATTCAGATAGCATTGGTAGACCTTTATTTAGCTCAACTGCAAGGTGATTTTGCAGCCCACAAGGACAATAAGGTCACTACAATATGGAAAATTCCCGGCTCCAGTAAAGGTCAAACATGGCAACTTTAATTGCCACTTAGTGGATGTTTTTCTACATTTTATAAGATATATGTTGTACTGTAGGTTAGAAAAGTGTCATTTTTTTCAAGGTGTTTTTGAGTTATATATGGAATGAGATTAATGTTTGTTGAATTGTGGGATTAAATTGCCTGTTTCTCAGAGGGTTCTGAGACTAAAATTATCATCATTCAAATGACCTCACTGTATTCTACTCTAAGGCAGTGGTTTTCACTGTATGGTATGGAGACAGGTGGAAGTCTGTAATAGCTAACCTGAAGATCCAGGAACACCACATGCACACACACACACACACACACACACACACACACACACACACACACACACACAATGCATACACAGGTACATATACCACATAAATATTAAAAAAAACTTTAACAAGGATTACTCTCACCTTTCATATGAAAATAAAATAAATCAAAGGTTTAAATATACAGAACAAAAACAATTTAAAAAAAAAATGGGCAATTTTGTTTTATTTTGTTTTGTTTTGTTTGAGTCCTGAACAGCACACATGATGAGTAGGACTTTACTTTGCTAGGCCTAAGGTGTTTCCTGGAATGCAGAAATTTTAGTGCTAAAACCAGAAGGAAAACTGAGCTGATTCGTTTGCACTGAGAAGTTGAAAGCAACTATCAAACAAAATGACCAATATTTCTGTTACGAACAATACAAAAAAGGCAGACAATGCATTACAACTGAGAGCAGGACATGTATGTGATGATGAGTAAACAGTTAAGGAAACAACTATTCTGCACAGGGACTAATCACCTCCAACGATTTGCTATTAGAGCAGAAGCCGGGGGAGACTGCAGTGGTCTGCTTCTTAACTCACCCAGGTCCTTGATAGACAATGAGCCTTTCATGTTTATGCAGGTCATATATTATACAACGTGATATATGTTAACATAGAAGAAAGTTAAAATAATTGCAAATTAAAAGTACAAGTGTGTGTGTGTTAGTTTTAATATTTTAAGCATAATTGGCTTAAAGTATGGATCTCAGAATTGGTTTCATATTCTTAGACTTTATGAAACTACATTTTCTTATGAAAGATACCAACCTAGCAGCAGACAACATTCTAATTAGGTGTTAAGTAATAAATTCTGAACAACAGAAGCCCAAAGTTCCAGTGAAAACAGAAGAGAGAAGACATCAAAATCAGAGTCAGCATACCAACCAACATATTAAGTCTTCATTTCTTGTCCCTGCAATCTTACACGGGTTTCTGAGAACCTCAGTTGCTTAATTACACATGTGAGAACAGAGTATCTGACATTAAGTGGTACTTATGATCCTATAGGTAAGGGTGATTCTTTACATTATTTGTGAGCAGTATTAAGAGGGATAGAAACAAAATCAGGCTCTGATCTCACTCCTCAGGCAAAAAGAAAGGAAATATTTAAATATAAAACAAAAGTCCTGGGAGAAAACATGGGTAGTTTGGGGTTTTTCATCTTGAACAGGGTGGAGGATGGGTAATATAATATGTTGCTGGAGCTTTTGGCTTCCTGGGATGTGAAAGTTCAAGTACTGAAACCAGGAAGAAACTTCCAGATAAAATTTGACAGTTGACTTTATCCAGAAACTTTTCTGATTATAGAAACTGAAAATAAAAATAAAAATACTAAAATATTTAACTCTAGGGCTTAAATCCGTCATGGGGGGGGGGGGCCGTTGAGGAGAATCACTAAAATATTACCAGGCAAAATTATAAAGACTGTTCACAACATTGATTTTGGTCATCAAAGGCCAATTTTCCTCAGAAAATACTAGAAAGTATACAATCAATTTGGAAAAAAAAAATGGAAAAGCTGAATGAAGGAAAACTGGACAACAGACATGAAAATCTTGACAAAAGATTAAACAGCATCTTGGAAGTGTCATAGCTAAGTCACTCCAATCCTACTGATCAAATGGGATTCAGAGATCAAATAAAACACCCAGTTGGTTTATAAAATGAAGACATGAAGAGAATGCTTACAAAAACAAAACTTAAGACACGAGAATTCAAACAACAAATTCAATGGGTAGGTAAAATTTAGAAAGCAAACAACAGTTATGGTAAGTAATAAATCTTATTCCACAGCAAGGTAATTATCTGTGTCAGTAACTTGTGCCAAGTGCTTTAAAAAAAAAAGCCTCCTTAAAGAAAGAGAAAAAGACAAAAGAAACAAAAAGCTCTTATTTCTCAAAAAAACTGAAAATGGCCAAAAAGTCAATCTGTAGAGAGCTAACTGAATGGCATGAAACAATGTATTTGAGAAGCACGAAATATTCATCTTTAATGTTTATTAATACAAACTGTGCCAAATACTTCAGTTACATTGTTGGACCTAACCTCACAGCAACTCTCGACAACTAAGGAATGGGCAGCTAACTTAAAGTTTTAAAAACATGATATGAAGAGTGACAGCTGAGAGTGAGCTCAAGCCCATAGACTGCCAAATGTCTGTCTGTGGTATGGAAATTAGAGAAAAGGTCAAACCCAGACCTTTAAAACCTGTATACCTGGGGCTCTGTTGAAGGCTGTGAACTTGGCAGAACCAATGCAGCAAAACAGAAAATAAGCACAGTGTCATGAAATCCAGAAGAAGTAAGATCTCCTGACATGAAGGATCTAAATCAAGTTAAAATGGGGAAAATCTTGAAGTAAGAACTTTACAACTTGGCAGCAAGGATGTCAGTGATAGATGGCCCTGAAGACCATATAAGGAAAAGATCATATAAGGAAACCATCTTAGTAAAGATGTTGGAGCAGAATCCAGCCTGAAAGGGCCTGGAGAACAGAGCCAACTGAGTCAACAAAATGGAGGCTTAAACTCTCAAGGATTCTGCCCTACACAAGATGGAAGCCGTGAGACTGTGACTTTGTTACCTGCTCATCTCAAACTTGGGAAAGAGACAGAATAAGCAATACCTGGTGTTTGAGGACCAAGGACGTGTCTAAAAACAGAGGAAGACAAAGTGTGCTTATTGATGGAAAGAGCAGAAGTTAAAAGAGTGAAGAAAGGTAACTGGGAAAGCAGGATCCTGGATGTACTGAAGGAGTAGGAGGCAAAAAGCCCAGTGGTTTCCTTTTGAAAAGACCTAAGAGGGCATGATTACAAACACACCAGGTAGTAAGGACGTTCAAGGCAACTCCCGTTAAGTAGCTTGGTGTCAGGTGACTGGTAGAGCTCTAGACATGCTAGGATGAATGAAGCAAGGTCTCAGATGACCTACCACTGGTTAAAGTCCACAGTGCAAGATGGATGCGTCGAAAATCAGCCCAATCCTCTGACTGGGGGACTAACCCAAGTAAGAAACTAACAAAGACCTGAGGCAGCACTCTTAACCCCAGCTCTATCCATCATCACCTGCAAAGGTTCCTGAAAGCACAGATACCTGGAACTTTGAGAGCCTGGGTGTCCCTAGCAGTTTAGTCTCCATAGAAGACTCTGTGAGGCACATCTGTTGTTGTCGTTTTGTTTTGTTTTGCTTCCTTGCTTTTTTGAGACAGGATTTCTCTGTGAAGCCCTGGCTGCCCTGGAACTTGCTCGGAAGACCAGGCAGGCCTTGAACTCAAAGATCTGCCTCCTGACTGCTGAGATTACAAGTGTGTACCACCACTGCCTGGCTCTGAGAGACACATCTTAAAAGTGTTTGCTGGATTACAATCGCCCCTAGGTAACTTCTAAGAAGGAACCAATTGAGGCTTGCTTTGGGAATAAACATAACAAGACATAATCATTTGGAATCTACACGTATTTTCCACTTCAACTTTTATGTCAACACCCTAGGAAGGGTCACAGAAGTAAATTTCCCTGCACCATGCGATGGGGTAAGTTGGACAGGCAGTGGAATTTCATGGTAAAGTAAGAAAATGTCAAAAGAAAAAGGAAGTTACTAAATACCTTAAAATTGCATGGACATATGGAGATCAGAAAGACATTTTTACTGAGGCACTCCATTGTCTCAGACGGTGTCCTTTTCATTAGCATACTCCCAGGTTTACCACTGTTGGTAGAGGAGGGGGAAAAACAAAGGTAGAGTCTGCTTTCCCCTTTCTCTGCCGCCTAGCTTCTAGAATGAGTGGCCAGGGGCTCTCAGCATCCATTTTCCTCCCACTCATTTCCCCAGCAGAACCAGCAATGTGGCTGCTCCCCTGCAACACACCTTCTACTCAAAAGGCAATCTCAAAGGCCACCATCGTCTTTATAGTCCCCTTATATCTTCTCAGCAGTATTGATGCACCTGAGTTGCTTGGCTGGGTTTTTATACTGGTAAAGTTAGAATTAAAATGGAATTGTTTCTATTAAGGCTTAATTTAAAAAAAAAAAAATTGAATAAAATAAATAATGTCAGAAGATTATGACGGCCAGGGATCTTGTGCTTTCTGTGTGGTAACACAAGCTTTTGTGACACTGAAGAACTGTGGATAAAGGCCACTGCTACCTTACAGAGAAAACAGAAGACCCAACCACTATGAGCAAATGTGGACAGACCCCACTCACGTCACGTCATGAATCCTTGCAACTAGTGATGATAACTTGAACACAGCCTGTGTATCCCTCTCTTTCCATCTTTAAGAACATCCCTTGCCTCCTTGAATACACACACACAGTTAACTATGACACGTACTGCCAGGATGGTGCTGCTCCTCAATACATTTACTAATCTTTGGGGCACCTCTCTTTGTTCGCTCTCTAAGTTAACAACACACTTGGTCTCTCTATCCTTCTGATGCCCCTTTCGTCACCTCTACCACAACACCTACACATTTCCCCCGCCCCTTCCTTGCCTGCCTACTCAGTACCCTCTCCAAAAGTTACCTTTGTCCTCCAGCACCTTAGTGTGGGGTATTCCTCTCAAGGGTCAGCCACTCCTCCATGTTTAAAAACATTTTGTTTACTTGCTTGCTCCTTTGAGATAGCCTCTAACTATGCAGCCTAGGTTGGCCATACTACCTACCCCACCAACCTAAACGCTGAGATTACAGGCATGCACCACCACCCATAGGTCTTCACCCACTCTTGTTTCTCTGATTCTCCCAGTATCCCTCCCATCTTCCAGAAGTCCTGCTAAACCTCCACACTATTGATTCGCTCATTCCAACCGTAAGTCAGCTCTCTCTCTCTCTGTGTATATTGTGCAGGCTCTTCCACCAGCCTACAGTTCATCTCACAGCTCTTCTGGCTAACTCTACCATTCACCATATCTCTCACTTCCTCAGGGCAGCCTTCCTGACCCTCAGACAAGACCAGACTCCCCAATTACATTATTATGCCACCCTGTATTTTCCCTACGTTCTTTATGTTACTTAATTATTTGCACGAATTTGTTTAATATCTGTCTTCCCTACCATATTCTAAGCTCCAAGGAAACAGGCTCTATAGCTGTCTTTTTTAAGTGTGAGGGTTTAATTTAAAGCTGTGTACATGGTAGAGTAATGCTCTGGCACTGAGCTACATCCCCAACCCCTCCATACCTTTCTTCATCAAATATCCCCAGTACAAAGCACAGTGACAGACATATGGCAGAACACTCCCTTACTTCCTGGCTGACCAAGTGACCAAGCCTCATTTTAGCGACGACTTATTTTTCCTTAACAAGAATCTCAACCCTTTAGTCGCTATTGTTTCTCTCTTGAATGTCACTGTCATTTCCAGGGTATCACACCTAAAACCAGGGGTTCCCATGCACACACTCTTGCCACAGCTCTTTCCCTTCGACTGTTGGTACTGGAGCGCTGTTCCATGGCAACTCATCCACTGAAAGGTGAGGCAACATGGCCAGCAGTTCCTTGAACGTGGCTAGTCTTCAGCAGTCCACAAACAAAATGAAAGATTTAGTATAGAGGTGTCTTGAGTCTGAAAAGTCTGTGTCGCTCAATAGTGTCATAACTACTTGTTCCATAACTGAGGAAATACTGTTTGAAAAGATTAAGGAATCCTTTATAGATGAAATTACCACAGTTAAACAGATTAAATGTGGCAAACCCCAGCAACAAGGAGGAAATGTCGAAAACTGCCCTAGAAGACAGGAGATAAAATTTAGAGAAATGATGGAGTAGCAGGCTGACTTCCCATTAGAGTTTTTTAGGCACTAAAAGGGAGTGAGGGGAAGCCAGTCACCACCCAGAATTCTACACATCTCTAGCAAATAACATGCTTTGGTAACGGAAGTAAAACAAATGTCTCAAACATAAAATCATTAAAAATTCTTTTCATACGAAAGAAAACTGAGAGAATTAAAGATATAAAATTGATTGGGCAAATAAGACCAGATAAAGATTCAGAATTTCACAAAGGAATGAAGAATGTAGGAGGTGGCAACTATGATGTGTATCTAGAATGTGCCACCCAGAACCCCTGCAGGGACAGCCCTTTGCTCCAGCGGAGAGCACTGCCAGCAGACAGCCTTCAGTTTTCTGGGACTTTCAAAGGGTGTTTGCTTTCCTTGCTCAGAATGAAGCCCTTCCCAGGGCAGCCCACCCAGTAACTGAATAAGGCGGAGATATAAAGACCAGCGTTCTCGTGGTCGATGTGGAAGCTCTAAACGGCTGGCTAGCTCAGTAGTCCCCACCCCCACCTGCTGTGTCCAATGAGAGTAAGGGCTGAGGTGCAGGAACGTTCTGTCCACCAAACCCCAGCTAAGTCTGACTCCAGGGAAACCTGCCACAGCATCAACAGTTAGGAGCATCAGAGATGCCTGAGAAAATTACCTCTTTATCAACGGAAGCGCTGCTTCTCTATGGTACTTTCCTTAAACAGAATAAGATTATGTCCCCAGAACGGAGCCTATGGTTTCAGACGTGCAAGGCGTATGAATTCTAGGTATGAAAACCTTGAAATTCTTCCTTTAGTGCTAATGCAGGAATGATGTCAGTTCTTGGGGGAAATGAGTAGATTGTAATCAACTCTCATAAAAATTACATGTGTTTGTGATGTTTATCATTTCTTAAAGTGATAGATGGTGATTACTTCTTAGTGTCACACAATACAAAGCCACATGACACTCACTGTCCTGTGCCCTAGACCCAATCAGGAGCTAGAAAATGGGAGTCAGTGACACCAAGGGAGAGGAGGCAAAATCGCATTGTCACCGATAACATCTTAATGACTGCATAGATTAATTCTTCAGACGCAATATAAAACCAAACGGCCACTGGATAGTTTTGTTCAGGAGCATCGTCAGCTGAAATTCCCCTAGTCTCTTTGAGACGTAGTTTACCTACAGTGAGTACCTTCATTTATCGCCATCTTGTTCTAGCCATTCTGAGCTGGCCAGCCTCCCTGTATCCAATGTCTGTCTCAACCCATTTCTCAATCGCAGAGCATTTCTTTCCTCCGAGTTAAGGCTAAGCACATAATCTGTTGGCGATATTTTCTCCTTTCCCATCTCCTCTTAGATCTTGCTCTCTGTTACAGAGAGGAAAAGAGATCACTTTGGCCCCTCAGACCTGAACGCCGGCGTTCGAATCTCTGTGTTGGCTTAGAGGGAACATCTGCTCCATCTGTGGTTCAAAAATGCTGGATTTTTCTATACTCCCCAGGATAGATAGGAATGTCTAGCATTCATGCCCTCCCTCTACACTTCCCTTCTCAGCCACCAACGTAACCCTATTATAAGAATCCTTGCTAAGAAGCTCCTTATTTCTGCTTCAAAGGGAATACTTTCCTGAGTGCCACCGCCAAGCGACAAGATGCTACAGCCACATTATTCTCCAAAACTACTGCCCTAGATTATTGTTTCTTTTCACAAGCTAACAGATGACCTCGCTGTTAACTGTACAATATCCAGACAATCTACTTATCCATCAAAGCCCCTTGGAATGCACCCTTATTTTTTTATTATTATTATAAGACACATTGATCCTGCAAGCTAGGTCCCATTGTCTCGCAGAACCTCCTGGCCTTTGTTCCTGTTACACATCCCTCCTCTCAATTTCTTCTCTGACTTTCTCATCTCCCCAAAGCTGTCAGTCAAGCCCAACTCAAGACCCAACTCCTCTGTAACACTATCAACACCCCATGGTTTTACCTTTCCTCATTTTTACTTTAATATTTTCTTTCTTTCTTTTTTCTTTTCTTTCTTTTTTTTTTTTTTCGAGACAGGGTTTCTCCATGTAGTTTTGGTACCTGTCCTGGATCTCGATCTGTAGCCCAGGTTGGCCTCAAACTCACAGAGATCCACCTGGCTCTGCCTCCTGAGTGCTGCGATTAAAGGCGTGCACCGCCACCACCTCCTGGCATGTTTTCTGATGTTTAAATGTTCCTTGAGGATTTAATTTTATTTTCATCTCCCTCATTTAGATTGCTGGAAACTTTTAGCCAGTATTTCTACCACATGTAGCCAGTGTACATACCACACATGCACACACGAGAGAAAGAGAGAGAGAGAGAGAGCGAGAGAGAGAAAGAGAGAGAGAGAGAGAGAGATCTTAGCATTTTTACTTACCAGAACATTTAAGCATGAACATTCAGAGAAAAACACACCTATATATTAAGCTAATAGGCAAATTTACAGCTGCACAAAATTAAAAAGGAAGATAGGGCTGAAATTAGTAAGGACAATTCATTGCTTTTCTGACGTTGCTTTTAATCTCTTTAGAGCTGGTTGTGTCTCCTCCGGTTACTATCTGCCCCCTTGTGGAAGGTAAGGAAAATGAGCAAAAAATACGAAAAGGAAGAAAACACTGGAGAGGGATTGGTTCCTTTTTTTTTTTTTTCATCTCACATTGGCAAAACCAGTAACTTGGATAAAAGGTGGAATGAAACCATAATTTGAACATGAGAAAACTTAGAAGACAATGGGGCAAAATTAAGTAGAAAGAAATGGCATGGTCTGTATGGTCTGTCAGAGTGGAGGACAGGCAGCCACGCATGAGACAGAGTTTAGATTCTTTTTAACTTCCCCTTCGAGGATTTTTATTAGATAAATACCACATGGCTTTACAGCTTAAAGTAAAATTTAAAGTAAATAGGCAAAAGAAACACATCCTATCGTTTACCCTGATACCCTTCCCCTCTCTCCCCTCTCTCCGGTATGAACCAATCTTGTCTGCAACACCAGTACCAAAGCCATAAAGTTGCGGTCCCGGTTGGTTTTCAGCTCACGGTTCTAAATGACATCTCCGTGACCTTATCATGCCAGATCATGGGTATAAAGTAATTTGCTCGTTTGCATTTGAAACACTTGATGATTTTATGATACAAGCCGGGGCTTCAGAGACTTGATGAACATAGCGCCTCCAACGTGTGTTCAGACGCAGTTTTAAAAACTCACCCTTCAGCCTTTAAAATTCAAGTTATCTGTTGTGTTTCCACTTTGTTCCTTTTCTGTCCCCTTCATAACACAGCCTGACACAAACAGCTCCATGCCTGCCTGGCTTTCCCTGTCGAACTCATCCTTCACAGATTTCAGGAGCTTTCCAGAGAAGCCCAACTCCTGAAAGATGCAGATCGATCTTTTTCTTTTTCCATTCAATCTATAGCCCAATATTAGTTTAGCATTTTTCAGCAGTGTTAAAATGGGCGGTTCTCCTTAGTGAAAAGGGTCCGGGTAAACTGCTCACTCAAGTGTTCTGTGATGCCCCTTATCACCATGGACAAATCATTTCACCTCTCTGAGCTTCAAGGTCTGGAGCTGTCTTCCATGCCTACCTCACTGGGTTGCTCTGCACATCAAAGAGAAAAGATGTGTGAAGATTCTCAGCAGAGAAGTGTAGTGGTAGACCATAGTTATTTTATGTGTGCTCACCAACAAGGTTATCATGAGACAGACTTTTTCTGGGCGATAGACGAAAATGATTTTAAAGGAATTCTGATGAGAGGGGAAAATACCATTGCTCCTTTAAATCGTTAAACTACAAAATATAGAGCTAAGTACGTTGCTCCCTGCAGCTTCTCCATCGACTAAAAGTGAAACATGAAAATGCCCTCCCACATCAACTCCCACCTCCCTTCTATAGTGAAACCAGGACACCCCCACAGTAGCCCCAAATTCTATTCAACTCCTACAGGAATGCAGACATTGAGGAGTGCACCTTCTGATTCAGAAAGAGTCTCCTGTAGCCCACACATCTTCAAGATAAATACAGACATACATCACAGACATGCCAGCGTAACTGTATGCATAAAGCCCACTGTCACAGAAAGTGAGAGAAAGAAACAAATATTCCTAACTTACACTGTTGGCAAGGGAGACCTAGATGGGTTATGGGAAACATCAGTCATTTAAATTTTTTTTTTCCAGGAGGGAGAAAATAAAGAGAACCGATGTCACTTAGATTGCTATGAATATGCTTTTAATTTATTCCGCTTCGCCCTAAAAGGGAGGGGAAGACGAGGACACAGCAGTGGAGGAAATTATAGAAATGTATATATTGTAGGACACAAAGCAAAATAAATAAGACAAAGCAGAAAGTAGGGGTAATGAGATAACTCACATCTGGAGGACATCTCCCACCTACCCCCTCTACAGCAGCAATTGGCTTGCTTGCCTTTGCCTGGCAAAAAGGACAAGCCCAAAAGCAGCACAGAGCACGTCTCTCTCATCCCTAGTCATTCTCCCGAGGAAAATTCAGACTCACCAGCCTCAAAGACCCCCCATATCAAGAGTACCGCTAGGTCAGAAGTTCTCCCAAAGCAGGACATTTCTGGTTTCTGGTTTCTGCCGCTCACTCGGTACGTGTTCTCCTCACAGGTAGGGGAGCAACAGTGACCATGGCCAGGCTTCCTTCACTCTCCTGTTGGCTTCTGTGTGGTAGCACCTCTTAGCCCATCATCAGGGAGCACTCCTTTCCTCTCTGCCCCTTCCTTAGTCTGATTAGTAACTTGAAAGAGAAGAAAACTTCTCTGGGACTTGACACAGCAGTAGATTTCCTGTGCAATGCCCTGAAGCTTTGCAGAGGAAGCAGATTGAGTGACTTAGCTTCCAGCTCATTGGTTCTCCTCTCCTGCTGCTCACAGATAAACTGTACAGTAAGGCTCTGAACATGCCTAAGACAGATGGATCTGTCCATTCAAAACAGAAGTGGGCTATTTACCTAGGGGGCGGGGGTGTCTATGCTTGTAAATTTCCCAATCACAATAAAGTTCTGAAAAGTTCTCCAATTGGGGGGGGGGGCGCGGGGGAATGTATAGCCTTCTTCAGTCTTTAAAGGTAGAATAAATATTTCTCCTTGGAAATGCTTTGGTGAAATTGTTATCTAGTGTGGAAGTCCAAACATAATGCTAGGAGCATCATAAGTGTACCACTATTCTGTTATTACTCTAACCATCCCAAAGTTAGGGGCTTAACACAACACAAATGCCTGGGAGTCGGAGTCTGAATGGCATTCTATGGGGCTAAAAGCAAGGCATGGCCAGGCAGGGCTTTACTTCTGGAGGCTCAACCTTTCCCAGCACCTAGAAGGTGCCCCTGCTCTCTGGTCTGCTGGCCTTTGCTCTGTTGTCAGGTCTGATTCCCTGACCATGACCCCTCTGCCTCTCTCTTAAAAGGATCCTTTGTGGTCGATCTGGTCCTGATCAGGTGATCCAGCATGATCTTGCCATCTGAAGACCCTTCATTGAATTATATCCACAGAGTTCATTTTGCCAGATCAGTGGACATCCAGTCACGGACCTCTGTTGGAGATTCAATACTGAACTTCCATTCTCTCTGACTTTTGAAGAGTTAGGTTATTTCAGTTGTCACACATCTGAGATTCTGACTTTCCAGAAAAATTCTATGTAATGTTACTAGTTAATATGCACTAAGATTATAGCTGAGAGGAAGAAAGAAAAAAAAAAAAAAAACCCTCTGTGGTAAGAATTTCCTACCCAGGGCAAAATGGTCCAGGAAGGGGAAGAAAATATTGCAAACAGGAAAAAAGATAAAACAGCACGCATTTTTTTTTTCAAAGTTGGCAGTTCCATCTTCCCTCTTACCAAACATTAAACTGTGTGTATTTCCTCTCCCCTCTCAAGCTTTCTCAGTGAATCAATCTGATTCAGATAATGAGATGAGATCTTTAAGATCGAGAAAGGCTTGAAGACATGGGCTGTGACAATGAGTGGACAGTGGCTGTCCTCCCTTCTGTCAATGACTCATCAGATATCTGGAAAAAAATCAAAGAAATGTCATTTAAATCGTGATACTGTTTTTCCATCACACAAAGCTGTTAACACTGTAGGTTCTGATGACAGACAGAACGAGGCCTAAATTCTCTGCCAGGCAAATGTCAATGATATTGGCTAATTTTCTTAGTCATGTCTGTATTCTTTTTTCCACTTGATGTTATAATGACATGAGCTTTTTTTTTTCATGTCATCAAAAACTCTTGATGATGAGGGAACAAAATGGCTTAGTGGATAAAGGTTTTTGCCAGCAAGCCTGAAGACCTGATTACAAGCCCCAGAAACTACATAAAGGGAGAGGGAGAGAACAGAGCCAATTCCACAGCTATCCTTTGACCTTCACAAATGCACCATGGCATGTACACACACACACACACACACACACACACACACACACACACACACACACACACACACACACACACACGGGGGGGGGGGGCACATTGTTTAATTTTGCTTTTCTTTATTTTTAATCTCTTTATCCTTCATTTTTGAGATAGCCTGGACTCAAACTTTCTGTGCATCTGAGAATAACCTTGAACTCCTGACCCTCCTGTCTTCACCTCCCCAGTACTCAGATTATACTGTGACATGTGTCAGCACACCTGGTTTAAACGCTACTGGCAATTGAACCCATGGCTTTTTGCATGCTAGGCAAGCATATCATAAACTGAGCCACACTCCCAGCCTCAAAGAAAAATTACTAGTCATTTATTTTAATGTCTGCTTGATGCTAATATCAAAACTAAGCTCAAGAGACCTGCCAAAGTCTCAAGGAGACCTGGTGGCTGGGCTGAGCACAGCACTTCACAGTGGCCGCCTCTGAGTTCTTCAGACTCAGCTCCCACGCCCCAGTCTGAGACTTCAGGTGTGATTTTTCACAGATCTGCTCCCTGTGCAGTCAACTGAGAAGAAACCACAATCTTTACCCAGCTGTGTAAGAGGCGATTCAATGACTTCAACATCACAGAATTCACAAAATAATGGAAAGAGTATGCTTTTTCTCTCAACACTCCCTCCCATCTTCTACCCTCAAGCCCCACACCCCAGCTTTCTCAACTCCCACCTTCTTAAGAACAAGCATTTAAATTAAGGCTCCAAGAGTTTATCATCACCCACTGTGCCATGAGAATCACCATAGTAAGAGAAGTGTGTGTGCATCTTGTAAAGGGTTCCCTCTGGAAAATCTCAAGGCCCTAGTTTCTTCCTGTGTGTACTTCTTGGTGCCAGACCGCAGGAGACAGAGCAGAAGAATGAGAAAGGATCAAGAGAAAGAAATTGCTCAAGCACAAACTCAAACCCTCCAACTGCCTTTTACTATTATCTATTAAGAATTGGGGAATTTGAGGAAGAAAGAAAGCAAAAACAAAAACCAGAATAGTGTGATGGAGATTTAAAACAAACCAAAGCAGGATGGGATGGGGTAAATCAATCGTGTGGTAGCCAAAAGCCAAAGACTTGGCAAGCCTCAGTAAGTTAGAGCCCCTTTAAGCCATGACAACCACCAGCTTGCACCTTTGGCTTAGTCAAAAATTACGTATCTGTCTACAATGGCTGCTTAAGTAAACATCTTCTGCTCAGGAGCATTTCTCAGTCTCATAGGGCTAGGGTGTAGTTCAGTGGTTGAGTGCTTGCCCAGCAAGTTCAGTCCCTAGCACTGAAAAAAAGGGGATGCAGCCCGTAAACTGCATGTTTCTACTTTCACATCCTATCATTATGTTGATATTTATCTTGAAATTTTTCACTTCTACTTACACTATGTCATCAACATGAAAACCACCTTATGTATCATACAAGAGCTGACCATGCTGCTATAATTTTACCAATTGTATAAAAAAATTAGACATGGGCGTTTGAAAGCAGAGTACATACAATATCAAACAAGTGATCCACATGTGCAGTGGTTAGTACGTTAGCATACTTTGTACGCATAAAGAAACTTTAGTGACCTTTTATTTGTTACCAAGAATCAATTCCAAATCTCACTGGTCACATTCATGGTAAATAACACTTACTGATCCCTACACTTAACACTCAAAGCCAAGTCCTAAACACTTCACAAATATTACTCTAGTTTTCTCTACCTCCCTATGCAGAATAGTATCTTTATTATTCCCGTTTTACATTTTTCCTTCTTAGCCAAAAGGACTAGGTAAATTTCCCAAAGACACACATGTGACACATGATGGAAGCAGGAAAAAGACCCAGGAAACCTTCCTTCATAGTTGGGTACTTGGTTAGTTAGACTTTCATTTTCTAACCCCTTTCTAATACTCTATCTTGTCTTCAATCTATCTTCCAATAAGCATTCATCTGTCATTTATTTTCTCTTTCAATTTCACATACTTACTATTACATTGAGTTTGTTTTCGTTTTGTATGTGATTATTTAATAAATAAACCATCTGTTCTAATCTAGTTTTTATTAATAATACTGCTCTCTGCTGCCCACTATAGACAATTTTGTGAAACCAATTACTAATGCTTTCAAAATTATATTTGATAAATTCGGTTAAGAGCTTAACTTTGAGATTTTGAACACAATATAAGCTATGCACTTGCACACTTAATTAATGTCACCTATAAATTTATTAAACATTACATAGCTGGGCATGGTGATGCATGCCTTTAATCCCAGAATTCAGGAAGCAGAGGCAGGCAGAGGCAAATAAATCTCCATTAAGTTTGAAGCCAGCCTGGTCTACATAGCAAGCTCCAAAATATCCAGGACTACATAGAGATACCTTGTCTCAAAACAAAACAATACAACAACCAAAAAACAAAAAACAAAAAAAAACATTACAACTGATTACCTAATGGATAGTGTGGGTGTCCTAGCCAGAAGAAGTATTATTTAAAAGAGTAATAATGAATCTTCTGAATTGCTGAGGAGATTTAATACAAAGAGTATAAAGAAACTGATACATAATAGATTCCATGCCTCACTTCAGGAAAACTTGAAGATTGCCATCCTTGAGTACCATGGAAAAGAAACTCAGAGATGGAGTTTGGTGTGAGGAGAAACTTTAGGCCATCATTTGTACAAATGAAGGGATAGAGGGAGGTGGAGGAACAGGGGGAGAACACTACACAAGACTCAAGTAGTCCCATGCAGAGTTCCAGAGTGTAAATCAGCCTTTAGAGTGGTCCTCTATTGGCCCTAAATGACCAGGTTTAAAGCTTCACACACATCCATCACAATAGATGGCTCCAGGAAGAGCTGAGTGTGACAATCCACAAAAGTTCTGAACTGTGGGCAACACCATCAAAACTGGAATAGCAAAATCCTTTACTGAAAGGGGTCACGTGGCACCTTGCAGTGTCTGCCACAAGGATAAATACTGGAAAATAATCAGATCCAATTCTGTGAGTTCAGCTACAGTGCTTTTCTGTGCTACCAACTGTATTTATGCCCCCAGAAGCCGAATAAATGGGAGAGCTTGTTGAGAATGCAATCTTGAAGTATTTTCTGCATTAAGATCTTTCCTATTTAAAGCAGTTTTTACTTATGGGTGGTAATTGGGAATTCCAGAAAAATACAGAAGTCAACCACTGCCACCAAAAAAAAAAAAAAAGGAAAGAAAATGAAAATCACTGCCACATATCTTGGCTAAAACCTAACAAGTGGCAAAATATTCTAAATTCAGATAATGATCATCTGATCTTTAAGAATTACTAAGGCTGAAAAGTTGAAAGAGAATATTCCACGTCAGATTATCTTAAATGCCCCAGAGAGTGTTCAATTAATAAATGAATGAATTCCTCGTGGCCTTCTTGTAAAATAATATAAAACATGAAAACCACAGCAGTCACAAAAGCTGATGTTTTCCTGCAATTTCATTCAAATTTCATTGGCTCAAGATTTCTCAAGGGAATGATAAATGTTCTGTTGAATTATTATGGTTTTAGGCTCCAAGGGGGTTAAAAATGTTGTCTTCAAATTATATACAGCTAACCATGCTGTATTTTATAATCATATGATGTTTTCAATGAGTAGGTGAGTTTTCAGTGGTCAGAATCCAATGTGTAAAATGCAAAGTTAAGAAAATCACAAGTTTCCCTTTGAGGGAGCTGTTAAAACTAGATTGCAAATGGCAAACATCATCTCTGACACTTAACTTTTTTTTTCAGTTCTAGAATGTCTATTTGAGTCTTCTTTTTTAATATTGTGTCATGCTGGTTGGTGATGGTGCATGCCTTTAATCTTAGCACTCAGGAGGCAGAGGCAGAGGCAGGAGAATCTCTGTGATTTCAAGGCCAGCCTGGTCTACACAGCGAGTGCCAGGACTACAGAGAAACCCTGTCAAAAAAAATCTTGTCTTTATGATTCTTTCAGGAAAAATTGGTCTCAAGTATCTGGCACTGTTTTGGTTTTTAGACTGTAGAAAATGTAGAGATAATTTGAGCGGCTGTGTGATTTTTATCTTCCTCTGGGAATGGTCTTCATGTACTTCTTCCAAGAATCTGTGAACAAAGCATCTTCATCCTAAGATATGACTAGGAGTAGAGAGTGACATCCTGTGACTCAAAGCAAGAACAAAGTCTAGAAGAGAAGAGGTTTTATTGTCCACTCAGGCCCACTTCATCCTACTCTTCCCCAGTCAAGGGGCTAATGGAAACACCATTAATTTTTTAATTTTTTAATCAGATTTTATAGATTGCTCAGCAAACATCACCAATGTAAAAAGTTACCATGTCCAGCTCATCCATCTTTCTTTTCTTCTGTCTCTGTCCCTGCCTCTCTCTTTTCTCTTCTTTCTTCCTTTTCCTTTCTTTCTTCTTATGTACCTTACCCAGGCAATTCAACATCACCTGGCTACCTCTCTTACCTGCTAACAGATTTTTATTACTGCCTTTATGCCCAGCTTTTCTATCTGTCTTCAGTGGAAGAGCTTGTCTAAAGGTCTTCATTGGCTATTACACAGATGGCCCTTCTGCTACATTGGAAAAATGGACATAAAGTTACACATTCAAAAGCATGTTTTTTTGAAAAACAAAATCTGTGTCATTTAACTTGTAGACCACAGCTACACAAAACAAACAAAAAGACTAGATAACAGATCCTCAAGAATCCTTGCATTTCTCAGCTGCACTATTTCATCACAACCTTCTTCAGTGTGGTCTATTTCAATATTCACCTGGTTTGGTCATTTGTAGCAGTTGTTAATATTAATAAATCATAAAGGTTCAGCATTCCATACATGAACTATCAGAACTTTACAAGCCCAGAGTTATACATCTAGATGGTTTTTCCTTAAAATAGTTGGTTAGGTTAATATCTAAGTTACATCTCTGTGACTATTATTCTACTAGTGATCCTTGTTGTATGCTTTAATTCACTTTTAATTTAATATACAGTATTGATGATAATTTGGGGCTGATTTAATATGATTTGAAAGTTTATCTAGGGGAGTTTTATTAAAATATTGTTATGATTTTCTCAGCTTGGAAAAAGAAGAAGTAAGGATTATGGGACTGTTGAAAATATGTAGATTTTGAATGTTGCCTATCAAGAAAAGGAAGTAGCAGATAACATCTTTTTCAGACTTAGTGTTTCTATATTTTACTTGGCTGAACATAATTCAGCAACTAAACCCATGAGAAATGCTGTCCTGCTTCTAACAATTTTGCCCCAAGAATAAACAAAATAATTATAACGGAGCTCCTGGTTGTGACGCGGGCACTTTGGTGAAAATGAACACGGAATGAAGTAGAACCATGGTTGACCTATAAACCTTGATTCTGCAAATCAAGAATGCCTGAAGCAATGGCAAAGGGACCACAAGCAGCCAGGCCTCCATCTTCAAACAGAAGTCACTTTTTTTTGTTATATATTGTTTTTATTTTTTGAGAGTATGATGTCATTACATCATTCTCCCCTCATGTCTTCCCTCTAACCCAGTGATTCTCAACCTTCCTGATGCTGTGAACTTTAATACAGTTCATGTTGTGGTGACCCCCCCCAACCATAAAATTATGTTTATTGATACTTCATAACTGTAATTTTGCTACTTTTATGAATGGTAATATAAATATCTGTGTCTTCCAATGGTCTCAGGAGACCCCTGGGAAAGAGTCATTTGACGACCAAAGCTGTCATGGCCCATAGGTTGAGAACCACTGCTCTAACACCCCCCCCCCATATACACCCTCACTCTCTTTCAAATTCATAGCCACTTTTTCTTTGCTGTGTGTATACACATAGTAAATATTTTAGATATATGAAGTATTTGTATATGTGTACATTTATATGTATATATTTACTCCTAAATACATAAGCACAACCCACTCCGTCGGTATACTGTTACTTGTACGCATGCTGTCAGGGCTGATCATTTGGTCTTGGAGAACCAGTTGGTGTGCTCTTCCCTGGACGAGACTATCTCTCACTGCCAGCGTTCTTTAGTGGCATGTAGTTCTTTGTCACAGTTTGGGGCCGCCTGGGTTTTCTCCCTTTCTTGTTCAGGCCATGTTTAGGCAGAGAAGTCACTTTCTTTTTTGCTTTTTGTTTATTAAAAAAAAGATTTTTTTTTCTCACATAATGTATTCCAAGTATGGTTTCCCCTCTCTCCGCTCCTTTCAGTTCCTCATCAACCCCTTCCCATCCAGATCCACCCCCTTTCTAGCTCTCATTAGCAAACAAACAGGTTTCTAAAGGGTAATAATAAAATATAGTATAAGACAGAACAAAAACTAACAAACTAAACAAACAGAAGGAAAAGAGCTAAAGAAAAGGCATAGGAAACAGATACGGACACAGAGACCCACTCATTCATTCATTCACTCAGAAATCCCATAAAAACACTAAACTGGGAACCATAATATATACACAAAAGACCTGTAGGGTAAAAAGAGTGGAAATAACGTGTATGTGTGTGTGTGTGTGTGTGTGTGTGTGTGTGTGTGTGTGTACATGTATATATACAACAAGATAAATTTTTTTCAAAAGAAATGAAAGGAAAGCTTTGTCATTAGATTAAGAGACAAAGAACCTCCAAATATGCCATTGAATTTGTTTTCCATTGACCATCTACTGTTGGGCATGCAGCCTACCCTACCCTTAATGGTAATTTGTTTCCCCAGTGTGACTCACACGGAGAAAACTAAATTTTCATTTGCAAGTGGTTATCTGTTGGAGATAGTTCCTGCATTAGGAATGGGGATATATGTCTATTTCTCTTTTCAACTCTAGGGCCCCCTACCAGCCCTGTGCATGCTGCCTCGGTCTCTGTGAGTTCATGCATGTGTCAATCATGTTGATTTAGATTTCAAGATCCTTGTTTCCTTGCTGTCTTCCACTATGCCTGGCTCTTACTTTCTTTCCACCACCTCTTTTGCAGGGTTCCCTGAGCCCTGGGGGGAGGGATTTGATGGAGACATCCTATTTAGGGCTGTATTCCAAGATCTCTTACTCTCTGCATATTTGCTGGCTGTGAGTCTTCGTATTTGTTCCCATCTGCTGCAGGAGGAAGCTTCCAGGATAGCTGGGAACAGATCTATGAGCACAGCAAAATGTATAGGAGTCGTTTTATTGCTACATTTTTTTTTGTCTTTCTTTTCTTTTGTTTTGTTTTTTAGAAAAGTAGCATTTGGCTTTACCCTAGGTCCCTGGGCTATCTAGTCTTAGGTCCTTGGTCACTCAAGCAATGTAAGGTATGGGTTCCATGTCATGGAGTGGGCCTTAAGTCAAATCAGATATTGGTTGGTTACTCCCACAGCATTGTGCCACCATTGCACGAAAGTATCTTGTAAACAGGACACCATTGTAGATCAAAAGATTTGTGGCTGGTTTGGTGTTTGTGTTTCTCCTTTGGTTGTGTGCAGAGCACCTTCCTGTACCAAAGATGATAGCACGTAAAGGTGAAGGCTCTGTGTAGGCACCAGCTTGACTTCTCCATGTTCAGTGAGTTGTGTGGGTGTTGTCTTCAGCAATGGGGCTTTGCTATCAGTTTGGGGAGAGTAACCTATAGGCTTGGCAACAGCTTGATTTGTTTGGGGGTTCCCATGGGGACCCTTTGGCCAACAACTCAATTAGATGTGACCCAATTCCAGGACTGAAAGCTTCATTTGTGACAAGAGATGGCCAATGGGAGCTGTCTCACCTGTTACTGGGCAATTTCATTGAGATTGCCTTCATATATGTACATATTTTAGGAAGCTTCTATTGTATTAGGCTTCCATGCTACCCTGAAATAGTCTCTCTCTATTCCCCCTTCACTTCCTTTTCCCTCCTCCTTCCCACTTGACCCTCCAGTGCCAACTCCCCACATCCATCCATAACTATCCCATTTCCATTTCCTAGAGAGAGCTGCCCCCTCCCAGTCCCTTACTCTATATACCTAACCACTGTGGTTCTATAGAATGGAGCTTGGATATCATTGGAAAGTCACTTACTTAATACTAACGTCTCCTGGTGCATCCATCCTGTGCATAAGAATGTCTTGGTAAATACTTTTGGAAGAAGAGACATTGGTTTAGCTCACAATTCTGAAGGCCCCCAAACATGCTACAGGCATTAGCTTGTTTTGAGAGCCTCAGAGACAGTAGCAAACAAGACAGAGAAGTCATGTGGCCAGAAAGGAGAAAAGGAAGAGAACAGTTGAAAAGCTGAACTTAATTTAGAACTGCTCACTCTGTGGTAACCAGTCTTAACTTTTTCCAAGAGTCACTCTAACTACCTCACTAGACCCTACCCCTTACAGGTACCACCACTTCTCAAGAATGCCACACTGGGGACCAACCAGGCAGCCCATAAATTTAGGGCAACAAACCATATTCAGATCACAGCAATGTGTATTAAATGAGTATACTGCAATAAAATGTTTTATGATTGTTCGAATTTCAGTTTTCCACATGGCAGGAGTGAAGAAAGAGAGATATAAAATATTGCTACTGCAGAAAGAGGGAAGCTTCCTGGAATACGCCAGTGGGTCTTTGGTCTAACGTATGTCTTGGGTCCATTTGGAAGCAGGGAGTAACTCCTCGGCACTAGGACACCAGTATTAATAAGATACAGAAACAGGAACTGGCTATGAGAATATGACATACTGAAATATTTTTTAAATGTGGGCTTTTTGTTTTTGTTTTGCTTTGCTTTGCTTTGCTTTATTTACAGATATACCATTCTTCTTGAAACAATTATTTCCTCTATTCAAGAACAAATAATATATAACTCAACTCTGTTCTGTATACTCTATTCTCTATCTCTACTAAATAAGTTTATTTAAACATAATGAATCCAAGAAGACATTGAAAAAACTGCTTCTAGAAGTTGAAGAGGTTCATAATTTAGATTTTGCTTTCTACAAACAGAAGCAAATAATGGCTGAGGAGACAAAATGTCTTGTGAAGTTACAAGATCCTAAGTCTGTGGTATGTTCTTAAAGCTACAGTGGGAGTTAATGCTTCACTGGGTCACTCCTACATTTACATACTAAGGTGTGTATCTTGCATTGTATTCTTTTTATTAGCTTTCTGTCTTTACCAAACCCAGTCTTTATACTCTTGAGACTCTCATGAGAGTGTAGACAGAAGCCCACCTATAATATGTCTAGTTATTTTAAAGTTATAAATAAGAATAATAATTTGTTCAATAAAGTTTGTTTTGGGCCAGTGAGATGTCTCAGAGGTTGAAGGTGCTCTCTGCTAAGGCTGATGACCTAAGTAAGTTCAATCCTCTCAATCCTCATGGTAGAAGGAGAGAAGTGATTCCTGGAAGTTGTCCTCAGGACTTCCACAGGTAGGCCAAGGTGCATGTGTACATGCACTTGCACACACGAAACACACATGATAAACAAATAAAATAATTCAAGATGTTTAAATGTGTCCTACCCACCGCCCTTATCATGTATAATTTTCATTTTTATGTAAATCTGTGTTTCCATGAGGCTACATGTTAGGAAAAAATATCAAAGATGTTGCTAGTAGATGTCTGGGTGTTGTCTTGATGGCTCCACTATGTTTGGAAGAGTCCTAAAGCATACAATTCATAAACCTTCACACATGATTATTCTATAAAATTGGAATCCTTTTACTGTAGTTTCCTTGACTACTGGTTTTGCCTAGCTTGTCTCTGGTGGTTGTACATGTGTTGGCTGATTTTTGGTGTCAGTTTGACTGGGCTGGGGACATCCCAATGACAGTAAAAGCATTACTTATGGGTTTGCATGTGAGAGTATTTCTGGAACTGGTTAGTACAAGACTTGATAGGCTGCATGAAGAAAACCATACCATCATGGTTGAATACACCATCCTATTATCAAGAAATCCCCTAGAATCCCTACCATAGACATTATGCCTTTCTAGAGAGTAAATTCTCTCTCTCTCTCTCTCTCTCTCTCTCTCTCTTCCTCCCTCTCTCCCTCCCTTTAGTAACTGATGGTCCAGCTCATGGAAGAGGGTAAGAAAGTGGAAGGAAATGCTCCATAAACCAGCAGCCCCCAATTCCAGCTCAACACTTCAGCCTCGTTTAGTCAGCAAAGGATCTGCTATACCAGAGCTGCAGTATGTGGGGGAGTGGGGGATAAGGTGGGGGTAGGGACCAAACCCAGGACCTCCTGAGTTGTTAGGCAAGCCCTCTGCCACTGTACTATTTTATGAGCCTGAAATGGTGGCTTTGATTAGAATTTCTTAAACATGTAGAATTCTGGGATTTACACGTTTTATTAAAGTGATAGGGCACGTTTGTCCCATTTTTCTTAAACATTTCCAAAGGAATATGCATTTAAAGCAGAACCTATAGTATAAGCATACAATATATACATACTTTGTATACATTACATATGTGTGTATATGTATGTATGTATGCATATATATATATATATATATATATATATCTTACAATAAATACAAATGAGAAACTCCTCACTTTTCAATGTTTTCCTTTTAAATCTGTGCATAGAAAGGAGTGAATAATATATTTGGCCAGTGGCCAGATCCAGTTTACCTATAAGACTGGCCCCAAGCTGCTTCTGAGTGCTTGAAAAAGCAAACACTTCCCTCACTGCTCTGTTTGGACAAGTCTGCTTAGGGTTGTGTTAGGAAGCTTGCTATAACCATAGCAAATACTAAAAATGATTAACTTAGACCAAATGTTTTGACTGACAGCTTTGGAGCCTTCAGTCTGTCCTATTGTGTTTGGGCTTGTGATGATGTAGCAGATCTCTGACAGGGGGGGTTGCTAGAGGAAAAAATGCTTAGCTCGTGGGAAACTAAAGAGAGAGGGGATAAGATTGGAGTTCCAACATCCCCCCTGAGAGTATATATCTAGAGCAGTAGTTCTCTACCTTCTATGACCTTTCAATATAGTTCCTCATGTTGTGGTAACCCCCAACCATAAAATTATTTTCATTGCTACTTCGTAACTATAATTTTGCTACTGTTACAAATCATAATGTAAATTTCTGTGTTTTTCCAATGGTCTTATGTGACCCCTGTGAAAGGTCCTTCAACTCCCAAAGGGTCATAACCCACAGGTTGAGAATTACTGAACTATAGATTTCCCACCAGTCCCTACCTCTTAAAGTTTTCGAGACCTACTGATAGTACCTCTTAAGAAATTGGCTAAGCCTTTATCACCTGAACCTTTGGGGGCCATTAAGATTAAAAACTATAGCAACAGTAAGCCAGATGTGGTGGTGCATACCTGAAGTCCTAGCATTTAGGAGGCAGAGACAAACAGATCTCTGTGAGTTTGAGGCCAGCATGCTTTACATAGTGAGTTCCAGGACAGCTGGAACCACATAGTAGCACCCTATCTCAAAAACAAAATGAAAACTACAACAATACTGATTACATGATTATCTTCTGAGGATCTGAAATTTCAGAAAGTATAGTTAGTTACACAACCACAAAGTAGTTACATGGTAAGCCTTTGATATAAACTTTAGACTCCTGGGTTCCAGTGAGCTCTCCGTGTGAACAGCATTCCCACATTACAACTCATTGCTGCCAGATGTAAATGTAGCCTGTGCCATGAGAGAGAATTCTGAGACACTTGAACCTATTTTTTCAAGGCTTCAATTGAGTCTGTTCCTCCAACTTGAATCCTTTTGCTGTGAGAAATTCTAGCCATGGAGACAACCATATACTGAATTTCGTGAATCTTCCTCTTATATCAGCAAATCGAAAAGCTAGAATTGGGATAAACCTGACAAAAACCTATCTGTGAATGACTTTAAAACTGGAACATATGTGAGTATATCTACCTGTGGGATGTTGTTCTGTTTCTTCAGGGTGCCAAAGAGTATATGATTGTCTTAATTACTTTTCTGTTGCTGTGCAAAGACACCATGGCCAAAGCAACTTATAGAAGGAAGAATTTGTTGGGAGCTTACAGTTTCAGAAGTTGGAATCTATGACGATTATGGCAGAGAGCATCACAGCAGGCAGACAGGCATGGCACTAGAGCAGTGGATGAGAGTTTATGTCTTGACCTACAAGCATGAGGCAGAGACAACTAACTGGGCTTTTGAAACTTCAAAGCCTGACCCAAGTGCCACACCTCCTCCAGCAGGTCACACCTCCTAATTGTTCCCAAATATTTCCACCAACTGGGACCAAGTATTCAAATATCTGGGGGGGGGGGGGGGGGGGGCATTCTCCTTCACACCTCTACAGGTTTGAATATAGCAACTGCATATAGTATTGATAGCAATACTACAATCAAGTATTGCCCACCAAAAAAATTCTTACCTAATACATTGTAAAGATTAAGATATTAATGAATTCATCACTTGGAACAGAAAAACGCATGCTTTTTTCAACCACTACAGCATGCATACACACACACACACACACACACACACACACACACACACAAGCTTTTAACTGATACAAAAGCACAAACTATATATATGGCAAAGAGTTTCAAAACAGTAACATCAGTATGATTAAGATGAAATACAGAATTAACAATGGAAAATATTGTTTAAAGCAATTTACTTTCTATTGATTGAAAAAAAAACTTGATGGAAACAATTTTTTATTTTTCCTCTCAGAACCCAAATTATTCTAAGAATTCACCTCCTACATGACTACCATTTGATATTTAATCTCCAGATCTCTTTAGAGAAATTTGTCAGCGTGGCAGATACAGCCATAGAAGAAATTCAAGACTTCATAGAGAGAAAAAGAAAAATAACACAATTATTGAAGTTGTTGGAGACATTCTTTAAAGGAACTTTAATGAGATATAAATGAAATTCAATGATTTGATAAACTACCGAAGATGGTCATGGGAAATACATCTGTTATTTCTCGAGATGATAATATAGTGACTCTCACATGTAATAACCTGCACCCCCCAAAATAAATTAGGTAGAAAAGTCACGCATCATGTTGCATGTGTGAGGGTCACAAACCTGTGTCAATGTGCTGAGTTATAGCTAATATAATTGTTTAAAGGGAAAGTTTCACAGAGAAGTTAAAACATAATTCAAGAAATTTTAAAGTTGCCCCAGGGAGATATCTCAGTGTTTAAGGGAACTTATTGCTCATTCAAAGCGTCTGGATTTGGCTGCCAGCACTCATGTTGAGACATTCACAATCTCCTATAACTTCAGTTCCAGAGGACCCCACACTCCCTTCTGGCCTCTGCTGGTACACACACACACACACACACACACACACACACACACACACACACACAAATACAAAAATGAAAATAAATATTCTTAAAATGAATTTTAGTCTTAAATAATTCATTCCAACAGGAGTTATTATAATTCAGGTAATTTATGTGTTGGAGTTTCTCCATGTCACTCTCTATATAATACATCTTCTTTCCCCTCACTATTTCCTTCCCATTGCAAGCCCTGAATTTGAATATGACCAGGCCTTTTCCATAATTGATCCCTGATAGTCAAATCAACTTCTCTTATGAAAAGCATTCAATAGCATTTTTGAGACAGTCTCTATGTAGTCCAGGCTGGCCTCAAATTTGGCATGTAGATGAAAATGGGCTTTAACTTCTGGTGCTCCTTCCTCTACTTCCCAAGTGCTAGCATCACAGGTACCACCACTAGGCATGGTATTTTAACAGGTAAATTGTAATTACTGTTGTTAAGAAGGGGAATGTGAAGGTAAGAAAGAACTTTGTAAAAACCAACATTGAATACTAATCCATTACCTCTCCCTATATCCAAAAGCAAGCTTTCCCAGCATCTTTACTCTTATGTCTATCCAGACATTCAAAGTGTGCTGTGTCTAAACCAGGATAAGAATTGACCTGTGTGAGCTCTGTCTTTGCTGACTCTCTGATGTCCATGATTCTGTCTACTGGTCTAGGCCTACCTTCTTCTTGGATTAGATAGAATCCTTGATACCTACTTGGATCAACATAGCTCGTGATCAGTTGGAACCAAAAAGCCGTTCGTTTCAGAGACAGACAACAGTGGAAAAGCAAGTGTGATGATCTGTAAGAACGGCAAGATCTTGTCACTGATCTACCAACCTTCTTCCTGTCCTTAAAAGCTAAGCCTGGCAGAATATAGCTACAGCATTTCAGTCACATGAATTTTAATGAAAAATCTTAGTTCTCCATCTGGGTGTGGTGGCACATCAGTTAGAAGGCCGAGACAGAAGGATCACGAATTTGAGGCCAATCTGACTTATGAAACAGACTCTGTCTCAAAAAAACGATCTCCCCCCCAAAATAAAATAAAATGACTCTAAGGACTGTGTGTAAAGTATACAATACCTGTCTATATCATATTAATTTTTTAAGTGTTAACTCTGTGGTGAACTACTTCTTCAGTTCTCAACATCAAAGTCACTTCTCCAGAAGGAGCACCACAAACACTCCACATGGTAAAGAATCAAATCATGTCATAACATCTGAAAGGAAACATTCCAGGCAGGCATATACAGAGAGGCAGGGCTCCATATGCTTCTTAAGTTACAGGGAGAACATTGGCTTGTCTTTGAGACAGGAAGATGCTGGAGATTCTCACTTTTGTTTTAACAGAATCATCTCTGCTGTTGCATTGGGAACGTACCTGAAAGAGTAAAAAGTAACGGTAGACAGCCAGTTTTTTGGAAGCTATAGCAGTGATCTAGGTAAGAGGAAATGGGGACTAGAAACACGATACTAACGGTGGATATGCTAAAGACTCACATTCAGGATGTGTCTAAGATTAAATCAGCAAGATTGCTGATGGATTAAGTGTGGGATATAAGGAAAAAAAATCAAGACTTTCCCTCAAGAAGTCTGGTTGGATCAATTGAAGGGGTACTGTGATAGGAATGAATGCAAACCCCACAGAACAGGGGAGGAGAGAATATTAGGAACTGCATTTTGGATGGTGTATGTTGTTCATAGACCATGTGTTTTTCTGATTTTTATGGCTTTACCTCACTAGGGCTAAATTCTATTCTCAATCCTAGCCCAGACAAACCTCTCGTGTAGAAAGCTGGATCCTGAATCCTAATATATCGCTATAGACTAATACCTACTTCATTTAGACAGAACAGCAGAAACAAATATACTGTCAACAACCAGGTTCAGATTATTACTGCATTAAGGTAGATCTCTGTTGAGTTTGAGGCCAGCCTGGTCTACAGAGCTAGTCTAAGACAGGCTCCAAAACTACAGAGAAACCCTGTCTTGAAACAAACAAACAAACAAACAAACAAACAAACAAAAAAAAAAAAAAAACAGATTATTACTGCATTATTACCAGATGGGATCTTCTCCTATACTGATTTTGGCTTGATTTTCCTGAACTTACACAATTCTCTGTACTCTTCATGATTCCCATGGCAACTTTAATGGTGTTAGTTCCCTTAAATCCAATTTTAGTTTTCCACCCTCTCACTAGTAGATCTAATTGCTCTGTGCATGTCTCACATAGATCTTCTGTCTACACTGGGAAGAGTCTGATCACCTATGTCCAGAGAAAGCATAGCATATGTCAACTCTAAGTCATCTCTCTAAAATTTATGTGCCTGGTATATACAGACGCTTTTGAAAGTAATGGAGAGATAGAGGGGGAAATAATGATTAAATGTTTATGGTGGTTTGGATGAGAATGGGCTCATTCATATGGTTGAATACTTGGTCCCCAGTTTGTGGAAATGTTTGGAAAGGATTAGAAGGTGTGGCCTTGTTGGAGGTGGGGTTGCATTTTGAGGCTTCAAAGGCCTCCTGTTATTCCCAGGTCTGCTTTCCAGTTCTCTCTGCTTTCGGTTTATGGATCTGGATGTGAGCTGCAGTTCCAATGGCATGTCTGCTGGAGAGTGTCCCTTCCTTGAAACCGAGGTGCTATTCCAACCACATTTCTCACCAGATCATTTAACTTTGCAAACGTGTTTTTCTCAGTGATGTGAACTTATGATTAAATGTCAATTATCGGTAAGACGACGGAAACAGATGACAAATCGGGCTTGGAATCGCTCTATGGCTCCTTCCCTTGAGACTCAAAAACCACAGGTCGAGGTAGGTTTTTCGCCTCTGGAAACCGCTGAAGACTTTCCCACAGAACACACCAATCTGATGCACAGTTGGGTAAGGCCAAGGTGTTAAAGAGAGTCAGCAGGTTTTCCACTGCGGGGACCCGACATCCTGACATCCTCGCAGTCTTTGGCGGTGAAAACCTGGAGCAGGCGAGAAGGCCTTAGAAAACTACAATTCCCAGCAGGCACCGCGGCAGTGAGAGTCTCCCTGGCGCGGTTCAGACCCTATGAATGAAATGGTCGCGAGGATTCTGGGAGAGGAAAATGGCGGCTGCTGGGCTGTGGCCTAGGATGCGAAGGCTCTTTGAGATGGCGCCAGCACTGGGGCGTCGGCCCCGGCTTTACAGCACGTCCCCGGCCTTCGCTGAAGTGCTGCGGCTGCCGCAGAAACAGCTAACGAAAGTTCTGTACCCGCTGCGGGAACTGGGACAGCACCTCGTCTCGGACACCGGGCCAGGCCTGATCGAACAGAGGCTCTTCGACCCCAGCCTGGAGGACATCGCCAGGGCGGAGAGCGTCTTCGCGGCCACAGCCCGGAACCGCATCGAGTACCTCAGCTCCGCGGTCCGCCTAGACCACGCCCCGAGCCTGCAGCAGCCGGAGGTGAGAGAGCTTGAGTTCGCTCGCCCCTGCTCGTTTCTTGTCACCCAACGTGAGAGACTTTAAAAAAAAAAAAAAAAATCAGACCAACAGAAAGAAAGCTTCGGTGTGGCTGCACCACGCCTGTGTGCAGTGCCCACGGAGGACCGCAGTGAGCCGCAACGTGGGTGCTGGGAATCGAACCTCGGCCCTCTGGAACAGCAGCCCGTGCCTTTTTTATTTCATGATGTGTGTTTTGCCTGCATGCATGTCTGTGCACCACGTGCTTGCTGTTGCCTTCAGAAGCCAGAAGAGGGCATCATATCCCCCTTCCCCCCCCCCCCCCACCCCCATCCCCGGAACTGTAGTTTCTGGCATTTGAAAGCAGCCATTTGGGCTGGGAATTGAACCAGAGTCCTCTGGCAGCAAGTGCACTTAACTACTGAACCATCTCTCCAACCCCGCAAATAGAACATTTAGTAAATAAACCACTCTTCTGTTCTCTAAGTTCTCCATTCTCCTTTTTGCCCCTCATACTAGGTGTGTTTCATAGGTCGGAGCAATGTTGGAAAATCCTCCTTGATAAAGGCCTTGTTTTCGCTGGCCCCTGATGTAGAAGTCAGAGTCTCAAAAAAACCGGTATGCTTGAATTTACTAAAAATGAGACCTAAGTATTGGAAGGTGCAAGAGATCATAATTGCTAAGTTCCTAGAGAAGAGGTTTCTTTTAAACAAGTAATAAGGTAAGACATATCATTAGTGCCGTGTATTTGGGGGGGGGGGGGGGAGGAAGTATAGCTGAATTGACTTTAGAGGCCTTGCCAATATCTTGAGGAAAGCATCCTTTGTCTAAATCTTCTCTAATTGCCAAATTAAGTATTTTATTGCTGTTTTCTGTTTTCTTATATAATAATGAGCATCTAGTTCTACCTTGGTTGTAGGAAAAACGGGTTTAAAGTTGTGTTATCCTCTATAATCCTGTACCTTCTCTATTCATGCACACTCTCATACATTCTTGCATATATACCAGTCCTGCTTCTTATTTTACCCAGGCCAGCCTAGTCTTGTTTTCACAGACACTCTGCTCTACTGGCTTCTGTCATTTCCCCCATTTACTTTGTTTGCAATGCTGCAGACTCAGCTGCTATCTAAAGAAGCCTTTGCTCAAACTCAACCCTGGTTCCTCTTCCCTTAGCGTCTGCACGTAGACCTGTCCCATCAGCTGTAATGCTCCATGTTCCCTACCCCTTTCATTAAGTTTAAGCCCTTGTACGAAACCACGAGGTGTTTGCTCCCCCGTCCACGTAGTGATTCTCTGGCTCCATCACTCATGATTCCATTCCTCAGCACTTCACTCCTTCTTCCTCACCAAATAAGCCAGCTAAACCATGACTTCTAGGTAGGATGGATTCCGTTCTTGTATAAGAGGACAGTGGATGACGTTGGTTCTTTTCGTTCTAGAATATAGAGTTCTAAACACACTTTCTAACAGATGGACAAATAAGCTAACCAGGAACTTAATCATCATTTATAAAAACCCTCTCCTTTGATAGGGTCTTTTCTAAGATCCAAGCAATTGGCTTTACATTGTTTGTCTTTCCTTTCCTGATTCCTAAGTGTTTCATGAACACAAAAGCATAGTAGCCGTATTTTATCTTTGCATCAATTTTAATTGCACTTTATTTAATAATTGTGGTGTTGCACAGTTCTTTTTAAAAAAATGTCTATGAGGACACTAAAACCCACATACAAATCATCTTGGTTTAGGGAAACACTAGTTTGCAAATAAGAACTGTCCAACCTTGGATATGGTATATTAAGAACTTGTGTGATAGGATAAACATTTGATCAGCACCCAGCTCATTACTCTGTATTTGTTCATCGGAGAACTGGCTAATGGCAGATATACAACTTCAATCTGGATGCCGTTCACAGACACCAAGATGGGAAAGAATCTGAAATAGTTTGTCTGTGTCTTTTTAATATGAAATGTAAAGCTTTTAAGCCAAATGTGTTTTAAAAAAAAAAAAAAACTGAAAAGATTTTAATTATAATTTTAATTATTGGTGGCCACTAATCTTCATGTTTTTCCCTTTGCATTCATAATTATACTTCAACTTTTAATAAATTTTTGTTGATTGAATAGAAACATTTCTAGTCATGAAATAAAGGACATATTTTAAGCCAGCTTTTTTTTTTTTCCATTTACTTTATCAGGGCCACACAAAGAAAATGAATTTTTTCAAAGTTGGAAAATATTTTACATTGGTGGACATGCCAGGTTATGGCTATAGAGCCCCGGAAGACTTTGTTGACATGGTAGAGACCTATCTAAAAGAACGGACGAAGTAAGGAAATTTCTTTCTTACAGTAGTTACACATTTAGTCCCAAAGCACTTTTTAAATCAAGGGTATTCTACACATGGCAAATACTTCAGATTTATCAAATGACTTCTTTGTAGGTGCATTTTATCCTCATATTACTCTGTGATACAATATTGAGGACCAGGGTACACACTGCCTGTCTAGCTTCTGCCTATAGTTCAGGAAAATCTCAATTTCATTTATTTTCTCAAGGTGAAACTATAAAGAGTACTCAATAGTTCATTCATTTAAAAAAAAAAAAAAAACCAACCAACTCTCAGCTGGCTAATTTTGAAAATTAAAATTGTTAGCTAATTGATTTAAATAAAATTCAGTAGACTCTGTCTTCAAGTAGCTCAGTCATCACAAACTCTGAAAATGTCTTTATTTTTTGATCTCCATAAGTAATCAAGCAATAATGTGTTTGAAAAATCACAGTCTAGAGGAAAATAATGTTAGGCTTCTGAAGTACATAAAAAAAAATTATAATAGCAGACAGTGGTGGTGCATTCCATTAATCCTAGCAGAGGCAGAGGCAGGCAGATCTCTGAGTTTAAGGCTAGCCTGATCTACAAAGAGACTTCCAGGATAGCCAGGGCCACACAGTGGAAGCATACCTTGAAAGAAACCAAAAGAAAAGAAAAGAAAAAAATATTCGTTTAAAAAAATAAACTAGGGATGTATCTCAGTAACAGAGTACTTGCCTAACTTGCTAAAGGCTCTGGATTTTATCTCAGCATCACAAAATAAATGTGTGTGTATACATATATAAATTTGTTCCTTGTCCTTTACATGTAAAAGGTACAAAATTAAAGTAATATTAAAATTATAATAAATTTTATTTTTGTCTCTTTTTTCCACTAGACTTTAAGGTCTTACAGGAAGGATCTCATTTCTCTTTCTGTCATGACTCAGTCAGCTTAATATGTTCTTATTGAAATAAATTGGTATTTAGTAAATTTAGTTATTGAAAGTACAATAAACTGCATTGAGTCCTATTGGACCACAGGATGAAGTTCCTAGGATGAGAGACAGATGAGTGAGTATATCTTATATTGCCACTATTTTCTTTCTATTCTTGCAGCTTGAAGAGAACATTTTTGTTAGTGGATAGTGTTGTTGGAATTACAAAGTTAGACAATATTGCCATAGAAATGTGTGAAGAATTTGCATTGCCTTATGTGGTAAGTGTTTCCTTAGCCGTGCGGTGGCAATTAGAAATCACAGTTGAGATGCATGTGCACATGCACTTGTTAGTAGTGAGCAGGTGTTTCCTCAGAAGATAGAGGAGTCCCTGGGGAGAAGGTCCATGGGAAGAATGCTTGCTACACAAGCATGGGGACCTAAGTTCTAGTCCTTAGCACCCATATGAGAAGCTGTGGGGTCACATGCATACCCATGTATGCATGGTAGAGGTTGAAGACCAGAGGATCGCATGATTGCTGGCTACCAGCCCAGCTCCAGATTCAGTGAGAGGCCCTGGCTCAAAGGAAAAAGGCAAGAGTGATAAAATAGACACATGTCCTCCTTTGGCCTCCACAGGCCAACCCATGTGCATATGTCTACACACACACTTATACACACAACAATATACACACCAAAAAAAAAAAAAAAATCAAAGATGCCTTTAAGTTCTCTGATATGTTCTTTTTTTTTCCTTCTTTCAGCTTTAAGTTTTTAAATTTATGGAGGGAAGGAGGAAGGGGGAAGAGAGAGAGAACACGTGTGTGTACACATACACATGCCTGTGTCACCTGTATGCAGATGCCTATGAAGGCCAGAAGAGGGCAGCAGATTTCTCTAAAGCTAGAGTTAGAGCAGGTTGTGAGCTACCACTGGGAGTGCTGGAAACTCAACTCAGGCCCTCTGAAAGAACAGTGTGTGCTCTTAACATAGTGGAGCTATACAAGCTTTACCTTTACAGTCAGTTTCTTAAACTGTCCATCTAGTGTTCTGAAATGCTTTTCCTTCCCAAGGTATTTTTTATGGCAGTACAAACATGTGCCCAAAACACGTTACTAGCTCTTAAACAGCAGCTCATGGTCTAGTACTTATGAAGATGTAACTAAAACTGCACCAAAAACTGAGGCGATTCCAATACAGCACACACAAGAGAATTTTTCTATTCTTAAAAATATTATTTTCTGTGCTGGAGAGATGGCTCTGCTGTTGGAAGCCCTGCTGTTCTTCCAGGGGACTCGGGTTCATTTCCCAGCACCCACTTGACTACTCACGACTGTCTGTAACTCCAGTTCCAGAGGATCTGACACCCTCACACAGACATACATGCAGGCAAAACACTAGTCACATGAAATAAAAAGGTAACTAAAAATTTATTTTAGGACTATCTCATTAGTTTTTTGTTTTTTGTTTTTCTTTTCCTACTAGCATAAAATTGACCTGCACTAAAATACAGGTCAGTACGTCAGTATCCACATTAATTTTGCTTTGTAGTACTTGCAGATAGACTTAAAGTTTCATTTTAAGGAAAGTAAAGAATTCAATGACTATAATTTACTTTTCAAAGACTGTCAGAAACCACTAAGTAGAAGCAGTGAAGTTGCGTGTGAATAAAGCCATGAACTCGGCAGCCACTTTTGTTGTATTCTTGGAATTGTGAAGTTCTTGGGATTTACAGAAGTCCTAGGAAATACTAGGGACACTGTTATAATGCATCAAGGAATTAGTATAAAAATGACTCAATGTTATCAAACTGGCTGTAAAGTAATAGTAGTCCTGATTATCACAGGTTCACTTTGTGAATCATATATTTCCGCCAGTTCTAGCTGAAAGGAATACTTTCTTCTTTGGCTAAGGAATTAAGATATCAGCAGTAATCCAGTTACCCAAGAAGGCAGAAAAGAGCAAACAAAAAGATGACTTTAAATTTTAGCCTAGAGGAGTTATAGTTCAATGAAATACCACTGGCTTGGCATGGATAAGCCCCACCACCAGCAGCTTCAAGTAAGAGTGTGTGTTTGAGTGTTTAATGTTCCCTGAGAAAACCTGATAGATTGAAATTTCACTTTTTCTTTGATTTTTAATCACCCATGATGTGACCTTCCTCCCGTTGGATAAGTAACATTCTAGATTTACCAAGAATACTATAGTAGATATATCCAACAAATAACCCAATTTCTGATTTTTCCTTTAGAGGATTACATGTAAAATTGAACTTTTTGGTTCCAAAATTGTTACATATTGGCAGCTTTATGTGGTTCAACCAAGTTATATTCACTTAAATATCTTAGACTATAAAATACATTTTAATCACATAAAACAGCTGATATCAATTATAAATGTGGTCCAGTGGTTCTCACTGATCTTTAAATAAAATCCAAGGCATTATGGTCCTGTGTACTAAAAGCATTGTTAAGTAGCGGACACACGGTGCACACTTTATATGTGACATATTTTAGATCATCATCAGAGCAAATTATTTATGGCTTGTTTTTATTCTATAGATGAGAATGTAGATAGAGATTAAGAAATTTACATGAACCAACTCAACTGAACTGAAAAATTATAGTTAAAATGTGTAAAACTATTGCTAAATTTTATTTCTAATACTTAAATTATTTTCCTATAGATGATATTAACAAAAATTGACAAATCTTCCAAGGGCTATCTTTTAAAACAAGTGCTTCAGATCCAGAAGTTCGTTAACACACAAACACAAGGCTGTTTTCCTCAGTTGTTTCCTATAAGGTAAGAATCAAATTAAATTGCTCTAATAACATTGCGTACTAAAAGCCTTTACTAGGTAGATCTCTGTTGAGTTCAAGGCCAGCCTGGCCTACAAAGCAAGTTCCAGGACTGTTACACAGAAAATCCATGTCTCAAAAAGACAAAAACAAATTTAAAAAAAAAAAAAAAAGAAAGAAAGAAAGAAAGAAAGAAAGAAAGAAAGAAAGAAAGAAAGAGGAAAAAGAGCCTTTACTGTGAAATCAGTGTTCCTTGATGGAGGTGCCACTTGGAAAACTATTTAGCTGCGAGTTCTCAGTACAGTCTGTTAGTACTTGATTCCGTCTCTCTTTTTTTTCTTTCTTGCAGCCAGCATGTAAGTACTTCATTCTCTTTCCACTTCAGCTGGCTCAACCCTAGACCATGATAGAAATGAAAACTTGACAAAGCAAGGTGACTGATTTATCTATTGCATGTGCGGGCACATTCATGCAGTGGTGTGCCTGTGGAGGTCAGAGGGCACTGTTTTGGAGTCACTTCTTTCCTGTCTGCCACCTTGTGGCTCTGCCCCTTGAACTCGGGTCCTCAGGCTTTCAATCAAGCCCTTCTATCTATGAGCTGCTCACCAGCCCATCTCCTTAATTTCAATGAACACTGTTTATCTTGTGGTCAAAAGCTCATTCAGTCCCTGACAGATCAGTGTGCCTGAAAATTGACAGGCTATATAGAGCTGAGTTCAAGACCGGCCTGGACTACATATTAGGACCCTCTCCCTCAAAAAAATAATTTAAAATTTTAATATAAGGTAGGCCTATATAAAGAAGAAAAAATATTTCAAGTTTGAATTAAACTAAACAGACAGAATAGGTATTTTTCTGAGCTGGTCAGTTTTGGAACACTATGATAGGGTTTCATGAAAAACTTGGGTTTTTACTTCTATTGTGTATCTTGGGTAGTAATGTGTACTGAGGTAGATGGAGCATCAATCTCTGGTTTCCTTGCCCTGACTTGTCTGTGGGAGGCACCATGGTAATTTGTGAGAAAATAAAAAACCTTGTAACCGTTTGATGGAGGTGGAACTGTCCCCTTAACTATATTAGTCATATCAGTGTAGATCAGATGGAAATTGAGATTATGAATGTGCCTTTCAGGATCCACATCCTCCAAAATGCTCTTCTCATTCACCTACGTTCAGATCTGTCCTGTTGCTTTGCTTCATCCTGCAAGTGCAGTGGAGTCCTAGAGATAGGACTGACGTCCTAACCCCCAAGCCCTCGACATTTCACAGGAAGCAGCCACTGACTTTAACTGTTTAGGAAGAAGTAAAGTGGGTTTAAAAGCACACAGTTAAACTAGCACATCATGGCTAATATATACCTAGGTTGAAAAAAAAATGTCAATTTTAGTTACTATAAGTTGAGTTTGAATTAACAGCATGATGTTACTAGGGAAAATTAATAATTTTGGGAGCTACATCAATGGAATTACAGAGTTCCAAAAAAGGGACTGATGAGGCAATATTCCCACACTTCGTATACGTATACTATACCCCCAAAACGGGTCCTGTCAGATTGTGGCTTGACATTAACCAAAGCTATATGAAAACAGATTGGGGGGGAGGGGTGCTGCACGTGGAGCATGCTGCACTGATCTTCAGAGTAAACATGCCTGTTTCACACAGAAGTGAGAAATGGAGTTACAGAGAGGATCTGCTGAAGTGGAAGGGCTTGGGCCATAGGGTCAGATAACGTGTGGTTTCTGTTAGGCTACCGGTTTTAAAGCCACTTGTTGTGCTTTTTTCTGGGTCTGTTTTCTCACTGGTAAATGTCACTAGAAGGATCATGTGTTATGATTGGTATATACACTTTAAATACATAATTTCATTTCTTGCCAATCATCAGTGGCAGGGTTAGGCTTAACCTGTGTTTTATTGGATTCCTGGTGTTTTGTAAAGGCATTTGCTTTTTTAGACATGACAGCTTTCTCTGCTGCATGACCCTGCCACACATAGTTACCACGTGTAACCAAAGCCCTGCAGAAAGCCACCCAGCACTCAGAATTGAGACATGGAAGCCTACTGTCCTGAAAGAAATTGGCTATCACTTTAACCCAGCAGTCATTGGTAGGAATGTGCTCATGGCTCTCAAACCTTGCTAGACTTGTATATACCTGCTCGCTTGCTTGTTAAAGCTCCAGACATTCCTTCAGATGGAATTTGGCCTATTCACAATTGAGTACTGTAAATAAGTCAGGTTTGATTTTACTTTCTTTCTGTATCCTCTTAAGACAGTGGCTCTCAGGGTTGGGGATTTAGCTCAGTGGTAGAACGCTTGCCTAGCAAGTGCAAGGCCCTGGGTTCCATCCTCAACTCCAAAAAAAAAAAAAGAAAGAATACAGTTCAGGTTGTGGTAACCCCCAACCATAAAATTATTTCATTGCTACTTCATAACTAATTTTGCTTCTGTTGTAAATTATAATTTAAATATTTTTGGAGATAGAGGTTTGCCAAGGGGGTCAAGACCCACAGGTTCAGAACTGCTGTCTTAAGAGACAGGTAAAGACACTTAGTCTGGAAAGATTTGGCTTTGAACCTACAGACAAAAATTAAGTGATATTGTGCATGAACTCTGCCCCAACACAACAGAGAAGTATAGATTATTATGAATGGTGTATTTTATAAATGATATAGGAAAATAGGTGAGTAGGCACAGTCTAATTGCTTCTGTACTTTTGTGTAGTAAAATTCCAAGCAGATGAGAACTGACTCTGGGAATAGAATGGTGAGTTAACAGAAACATTGCACATTAATGCAGAGCGCCAGTTAGTGTGTGGACCATCCAATTATCTTCCCTTTAAATTGTGTGCTTGCTTCAGTTGTAGAAGCCATCAGAAGGCTATTTTTGGCATGGTAGTTTTGGCCGGAAATCCAAACTGCTGTCCATATTAACAGAGCTGGCAGCACCACAGGGAAGATTCCACCTTTTATAAAACCAGAGGATGTTCAGGCCTGAGAGACCGTGGTTGTCCACTTCTGTGTGGATGGAGAAAGACACATAAGTGTGTCAGTGTGTGTTGATGATTATTTTGGTGGTGGTGGTTTTTTGTTTTGGTTTTCGAGACAGGGTTTCTCTGTGTAGTTTTGGTCCCTGTCCTGGACCTCACTCTGTAGCCCAGGCTGGCCTCGAACTCACAGAGATCTGCCTGCCTCTGCCTCCCGAGTGCTGGGATTAAAGGCATGCACCACCACTGCCCGACCAATGATTATTTTTTTAACCTCAAAATACTTCCAGATGTTTAAAAGACCAAACTATATCAGGACTTACGCTGGAGAACAGAAAGCAAAATGGAAGGTGTGGTAGAATGTTTAGGATCCTGAAAGAACTGGATCAGATGCTGTGGCTCCTCAGCATAGATGAGTGGGTCTGTTTCAGATAGTGCAGAATACTGCCTGAAACTGACGAGGAAGAAGATAGAACAGACTAAAAGGCATTGCACCAACATGGCACCATAAGAGCTTGTTTAAAGAAAAAACAACTTTCCATAAAATGAATTCAGTTCTGTTATAAGGGGAAAAATTAAATTTTCTTCTCTTTTTCCAGTGCAGTGACCTATTCTGGAGTCCATCTGTTGAAATGCTTTATAGCAGATGTGACAGGAAGTCTTAAGTAAATGTTCCCAGGGTAGGTGAAGAAGGTTCAGCGTTCTTCATGTCAACTGGAGTTAAACATCTTGAAGAATTCCAATATTGTTTTAAATATTGTGCATCTCAACTTGCAGGAGAATCAGCAAGCTTTAAAACCTGCATCATCCTGAAGCAAAAATGAATTTGTTGGGGGTGAGGGTTATAATTAAATCATAATGTTCATTAGGACAGATGCTAGCTGCTTTTTCTATTTTAACAAACTGACAAGTCCAAGAGCATATAGAAATACATGAAGTGAGACTCTGTTACTACTATGTAGAGAGGTTTGTTATATTATTAGTTTTTTGTCTTATACAAAATGTCTACCATCTTTAATGTTGTGAATGTGAACTAGGTAAGGTGGGGTGCCTTTCTGTAAAGCATGCATAGGTAAGTAGAAAAGTAAAGGATCTCATGTATGCTTATAATTCTTCCTCTAGTCTTTATTTGAATATGAAAAAATTCTCAAAATTTGCCAGTTTATGGAAACACCAGTCAGGTAGAACTGTTCACTGCCCTTTGGGTGAACACAGGATTGATGATCAGAATCCAGGATTCAGGTTCTCCTAGTGTGTGTTATTACGTGGTCCTTGGGAAAATCACCTGATGTTTGCTTACCTCACTGATGGCTATCAGCACCTTAGCTTTGAAAGCTAACAAGTTACATATGTGGATGACAGCTGTATGTTTGCAAGCCCAAACCAACCAAAGGACACAGCAAAACACATAGGCTTTTATCACAAAAAGCATCCTACCCTGAAACAAATAGCAGAGATAAACAAGACCTAGCTTTAAGTGAGGAAATGAATTTACGGTCAGGGGGACAGCTTAGAATCACTGTACTATGGATTTAGAACAGGAAGACTGGCTTTGACCTGCAGCTCACAGGAGCAGATTTCTTATAGAGATCAACTCTTCATGGAGTGTCTTAGTGTTTCAAAGCGAGACTGCTGTCAGGACGTTAGAGCTGCGGTAAGGCTGTACAACTTTGTGCCTTTTTAAAACTCCGTGATAAATGTTTTCATTTGCTTTATAATTAATAGTCTGTTTTATCCTAATTAGCAGTATTTAAAGCAAAGAAAATTTTTTTAAAACCACAAAGCAAAGCATAGGTGTCAGAAGAGTTACATCCAAAAACATTCTTCCGCCAGAAGCAGAGCTATCAAAGCTTCTCATGGTAGCAGTTCTTGTGAGGTGATGGAAGAGAATAGGAGTGGTGAAGTCGGAGGAAAGCTTGCCCAGCAGGCCTGGCCACCAGGACACTGGTGCTTGGTGCGGAGGACTTTGTGAGCAGTCTCAGGACAAGGATCTGTTGTGCAAGAGAATGTAGTTGAGTGGTAAAGCCATGGCTTAGCATAGATGACGCACTAGGTCCCATTCCCACCAGACACAAAACCTTGGGTTTTCTTTGAGACCAGAGGATGAAGCAGGTATACTCTTCTTCCCAAGTGCACGTACCTAAGTGCCAAGTAATTCCTGTAGCTTGTCTAAGCCCAGAGGTTCACACACACACACACACACACACACACACACACACACACACACACACACACACACACACGTACACTACATACGTAGATCACACACCTTAAAAAGCCTAGAAGCCAGGACAGGTCCCCAGAGCAGAAGGCAAAGTCCAGGCCTACTCAACACTGGTTGACCCAGTAGTGTTAAGAGGATTTAAAAAGACACTTAAAAATGACTGGACACCTAATGCGCCTTTCAACCCGTGTCTGAGATGCTAAGAACTGGAAGTGGTTCAGATTACCGAATGTATGACTGTTTGCAGACTTTAATAGTAGAATGTCCCATATCCAAGAGTCCAAAATCAGAACTATTCCAAACTTGTAACTTTTTTGAGCCTCATGTTTGTGGTCAAAATGTTGGAGAGCAGAAAGGAGTTGTACTCTAGTTGAAGTGAGTATGGAAAGTCCAGATACATAGTCCCACATTCCCACCCTCAGGCCTTTGAGGCAAGTGTCCAGCTGTGCCCAGGCTTGTAGACTTTAGGCTTGTGCTGTCATTGGACAGCTGGTCACTACAGAGGGCAAGGGGAAGACTCCCTGCTTTTTCTCCATAACTGCCATTTCCGGGAGCAGCACAGGTATGTCAAAAGTCAGGTGATGGCATTGATCCCAGGTTACAAATTTGATAATTCCTTGCATACACTCACCTACTTCTTAGCTGCATTCCATAGAAACAAGAAGAAAACTCCAAAAGCCTTGTAATATACCCTAAGAGTTACAGTGATAAAATGAAGATTAAATAGTTTTAACTATTCAAATAATGGCAAATCGTTTGATAATTCATCTTAGTAACAGCATACACTGGCATACATACACATTGTTATTCAAGAGAAGAACCTGGGCAGGTGAGATAGCCTAGCCAGTAAACACAAATGCTGCTAAGCCTGAAAATGTGAGCTGCACCCTGGGACCTACAGATGGAAGAAGAGAATCAAATCTCACAAGTTATCCTCTGATATCAATGCACATGTTCACACACACACACACACACACACACACACACACACACACACACACATGTGCGTGCACACAGCCAAACCTTTATGATGCTTCCTTGCTACTCTAAACTTGCTCCATTTACCCTCAGATATATAAGATTTTGTGAATTTGGGATCTTAACTCCCTAGTAAATCCTAAACATCTAATTTTCAGAAACCTACTTGCTTCAGTCAAGAAGGTAGGTGTTACTCAGGGGCAGACAGTGACACTTTTCATCATATTGCACAGCCTCCTCAGTCAAAGCCAAGCAAACACTAACTGACGAGCTGACCGTGCTGCTGTTGTAAAGGTTTATTGAACTGGCGTGCACTCCTGTGGAATGTTGCACAGAAGCAGCTCCTGGCCAAGCAGTGCTTCCAGCTCTCAGCAGTCCCGCTTAAAACAGTTAAAACAGCAGAACCCCGAACCAGCTTGGCTCACAGTTTCACATATGCACAGCTACACTCCCATCAAAGCAAAAATATCATCAATGTCATCTGCCTCTTTAGCAGCTTCTGGCACACTGTGTGTGTGTGTTTGTCTCTTTGTCCGCAAAGCAGTTTCATTTCCACTGCCTGCTGTGAGATTCCTGTGGATCCCCATCTCCTTTGTTTTTAGGACAGGCTTTGAAAGTCTTCTCAAGACCTGCTTTCTGTTAGGACAGACATCTGTCCTCTGAACTGTCCCATCTGAGCGGCTCCACTTAGCACTGGTGCCCCTCAAGTTCTTCAGAGTCCCTTCAGGGACCTGCTGGGTTTCCTTTAAAAGAGTTGACTGCAACTTTCTCTGCGGTTTCCTTTGTCTCGATAAAACTTTATGCTTTGATCTTCCTTGTCTGGAAGGACACTTTGAAGTGCTGACAATGGAGCCTCGAAGAAGGCAGTTGCAAAGAGATGTTTTCATGCACTGTAGCTTCTTTGGTAAGCTAAAGGACAGAAGAGAAAAAGCTCAACTTAGTAGGATGCTACAGTCTCAAGCACTTTTAACTTGTCCACCAGTTTCCAACAGAAGTACAGTACAGTTATAAAAAGTACAGTTTATAGTAGGTCCTGGGCCTGTGTGTATGTATAACCTCAAACATACAAAGTGAGGAAATGGGAGTTCCAACCTAAGAGTGTTTTTCAGAGCCTGATTCCCTGATTCAGAACACAGGCGAATGTGCCTCCATTTTGCCCTCAAAGTAACTCCCAGAACTGCCCAGCAAGGTCACAAATGGTGACTTGAGAGCCATGCCTTTCCCTCATGCTGACAATCTGTTCCCTGGGTAAACGGGTGGAAAGTGCAAAATACGACAAATGGAAAGCGCTGCGGTCAGAACCCGTTCCTAGCTAAGTTCATGGTGCGGCGGGCAATGAACAGGAAAGGAGTACAAGAGAAGAGGGGCTTCTGGCGGAGACAGACTGACAGCTGGGGATACCCCAAGTGTGAGCTGCACTGTACCCCTCACATCTGCAGCAGAACTCAGCTGATGAGTCTAGGCAGTTGCTTCGCTACCTTATGGCATATTCTGGCTTTGGCAAACTACTTGCTGTTGGTAAAGACTAACATAGCTCTATGTGCCTTACCCAATTCCCTTCATTCTTAAAAAAGTAATCATCATCATTTGAGGAAACCCTGTGTAATAAGCAATTCATGACCATAAGCAGTGACTTTTCACTGTGTAAAAAGGAGGTGCATCTCTGAATTGAAACAAAAACAAAAATCAGGAACTGAACTGAGTTCTAGATGTCCAGTCCCAGTACCTGAGCAAAACCATCTCTATGTATGAAATGGGAATGAGAATACCACCTTGCAGAGTACTGTGGACACTAAATGTTTTACAAAATGTACTACAGAAAAAAAAAAAAAAAAATGTACTAATGAAACAGCAGCAGGGCAACATGGTCACTATATCTTGGGAAGTAGAGGCTAACAGTTTAACCAATAAACCTGAGTTTGTTACCCCTCTTGCTAACCGTTCACCATTATGATTTACTTCTTCACTATTCTAAACTGTTCTTTGATGTAAGAACCATGATAAATTGAACACACCAATATGTGAACATCCAGCTGCTGTAAGCATCAAACCTGACCCTAACCCCTGCAGCCTATGTGGGCCTCCTAGGCAGAAGCAGTCACTTCTCTGACATTCTCACTCAGCTGTGTTGATGCTATCCACAGAAGGGTACCTCCCTCTAGAACAGGAGCTCCTGAGGACTAAAACTGTTGCATGCTTTGAAGGCCATGGGCAATCTTAATGCTCTCTGAATGAACCAGCTAGAATGATGACGCATAAATCAGTAAGTCCAGCGAACTGTTCATTCACTTTCTTCCTCCTGACTGCCCAGACACCATGAGCAACACATGAAACTGTACTGAACAAGTCCTATGTTAGCACACTGGGGGCTGCTAGCCATCCCATTTTAAACAAAGTAGGTAATGCACATCTGTGCACTTTCTTACTGAAAAAAGAAAGAACGTTTCTAACATAATTACCTGTAACCCTGAGCTTCCACATGTCTGAGCCTGTTACTCTTAAGAAGTTTGCTGCCCAGATAGGTGGCCTGAGCCTTGAGCTTTTTGCTTCGGCACCACACGACTGCCATTTGGATTTCTTCAGAAAGCTGGGTGAAAGTCTGGGTTACCCGGATTCTCTGCACAATATTGTGAGCAGCCCGGGAAGTTCTTGTCAGCTTTTGAGAGGAAAGTTTGCTTGTCTTAAATCTGGATTGAGAGCATTTCAACTCAAGGCTGGTCTCCTGAAACATAAAAAGGTGAGAAAGATACATTGAAAATGATACTGACTTGTAAATAAAAGAATAAGAGTTTTAGAAAGCTGATTCATTAAAAAAAATAATAATTTCCAAATAATTAGTCTCTTCTTTCTTTTCTCTTTGTTTTTTGTTTGTTTGTTTGTTTGTGTTTGTGTTTGTTTTTGGCAAAGCAATTCTTAATACATTGACCTGTCCTTTTTATCCATTCTTTTAACACTACTTTCTACCAAGGCAGGTCCTATCTGCCCTTTAATTAAATGTATACAGGAAACCCAAAATAAAGCCAGGCAGTATGGTAGCACACCTTTAATCCTAGCAGAGGCAGAGGGAGGCGGATCTCTGAGTTCAAGGCCAGCTTGGTCAGCAGAACAAGTTTTAGGATAGCCAGGGCTCTACAAGAGAAACCCTGTCTTGAAAAACTAAAAAGAAGAAAGAAAGAAAACCCAAGATACTCTCACACACATATGTAACATACACAATAAAACTGATTAAATACCAGTCAAAGCCTAACAGGATGAAGGGAAAAAATCGCAAGTCTTTCACAGACATCACTGGACTACCTTGTTTGTTTATTTGGGGGTTGTTTTATTTTTTTTACTTTATTTCTTTTATTGAAGACCTAACTTAGGACCGCGTGCATACCTGGCAAGTGGCCTGTATGCCCAGGCCTTTTAAGTGTTTGTATTCTGAGACACGCTTCAACAAGTTACCCAGGATGGTTTATACTCACTCTAGTTCAGAGAGGCTTTGAACTTGCCATCCTCCTGCCTCAGCCTCCCGAGTAGCAGGATAACAAACCTGTGCCAGCAGGACTGCCTCAAACTACAGTTGTTTTCCACCAATTTCTATCCCCCCGGGAACAATCCTCAGGATGGGTCTAAATGTTACAGAAAACAAAGATGTGGCGGAGCCCTGGGAAGCACCCAGCATGGCAGGCCTGTCAGTTGGTGGACAAGATGAGATGATCAAGCGTGCAACCCTCCCAAGCTTGCACCACTCTAAACAGAGCATCTTTATTCAGTCTCTTCTATGGCAAGTCAAGTTTGGGTTTTACTAGCTTTTTCTACTCTATGAAAATTATACCGCCTACCAAGTTGACCTATCTTCCATTCAAAGCTTACTTTCTTTCCAAATTTGTGGTGGCACACACTTCCAATCCCAGTACTCAAAAAGCAGAGACAGAAGGGTCTCTGAGGTCAGCCTGCTGGTCTACATAGTGAGTTCCAGGCCAGTCAGGGCTGCATAGTGAGAGTCTATCAAATAAATAAGTAAGTAAATTCCCACATTCAACAGGAACCTAAAGAAATAATTATGAAATTAAAGACCCTCTAGTATTGTTTTGTGATCAATAATTTGCTCTAAAAACAAGCAGAGCCTATGAATGCCAATTACAATATGGGAGCAATTACTCTTAAATAAGGAGGACACTAATCAACCAGATCAAGCCCAGCTCCCCTGTAAACTGGCTTTCAAGCTGCAGAGGTGGAAAGGCCCACAGACACCACAGTTCTTGAGACCAGAATTCAAAGATCCTCCCCAGGATGGCTGTAACAAGGAATCACGTGGCCTGTATTCAAACCTGATCCCTGCCACTTAACTATATGGCCTAAAGAACTCTGAGACTTTCTATGCCTCAGTTTCCTCCGTTTAAATATAAAAGCCGGGGGCTGGAGAGATAGCTCACAGGTTAAGAGCACTGGCTGCTCTTTCAGAGGTCCTGAGTCAATTCCCAGCAACCACATGGTGGCTCACAACCATCTGTAATCTTGTGCCTTCTTCTGACATGTAGGCAGAACACTATATATATAATAAATACATTTTTTAAAAAAATAGGAAAGCAGTAATGCAAGCATCTACCTCACAGGGCTTTTCTAAGGATGATGGGAGTTAATACACATAAAGCATTTAAGATAGTGTCAGGTGCTCAAAGGACCTGCTATTATGTTTCCTTCTTCTGAAGTCATGAATTAGGCAGGATCAAAATGCAAGCTGCCATCTGTGTTACAAAGTTCAAAAAAGAACTATGGGTTCAGGTCTGGAGAGATGGCTCAGCAGTTAAGAGCACTGGCTGCTCTTCCAGAGGTCCTGAGTTCAATTCCCAGCAACCACATGGTGGCTCACCACCATCTACAGTGGGATCTGATGCCCTCTTCTGTAACAAAGTTGTACATGCAGACAGAGCACTCATATACATAAAATAAATAAATAAATCTTTAAAAAAAAAAAAAAAAAAAAAAAAAAAAAAACCACGGGTTCTTGTGATGATATTTTGTTTGTGCTCTAACAAATAAAGCTTGCCTAGAGATCAGAGTGTGGAGCTAGCCACTAGTTAACCACGGAGGCCAGGCAGTGGTGGCACATACTTTTAATCCCAGCATGCCTTTGGGATCTCATGCCTTTGACTCCAGTACTTGGGAGGCTCATGCCTTTAATCCCAGCACTGTGGAGGAGGAAAGAGGAAGTGATATGCTGGGTGGAGAGAGGAATATAAGGCGGGAGGAGACAGGAGCTCGGCCCCTTTCAGGCTGAGGAACTGCTCCTTTGTCTCTCTGAACTTTCAGCATTTACCCTGAAATCTGGCTCCGGGTTTTTATTATTAAGACCAATCAGGATTCGCACCACAGGTTCTTCGAAATGATTAAGAGTTCTTAAATAAAATGGGAGAAATAACCCCAAAAGGAAGCCAGACAAAGGGCAACAAAAGTCAAGCAGTTACCGGGTGAAGGCTGACACTGACGTACACTGACGTACATATCAGTCATGAAGTCCAGAACAATTTTCCGACATTATTAAAAGGTACAGGGCTTGGAGATTTAGCTCAGTGGTAGAGTGCTTGCCTAGCAAGCACAAGGCCCTGGGTTCGATCATCAGCTCAAAAAAAAAAAGTACCAAGTTAAAGCTTGAACCCCAAAAGGATGGCTGGCACCTCAGGACAAAGGAGGAGGAAGACAAAATGGCTGTTACTAACAACATCTGCCATCAGCTAAATGCTTACTACACTCAAGAGTCCATCTAACACTTCATGTACTGAAGTGAGCCCAAAGTTAGGAGCATAGAGAAGAGAAGGGAGGTATAGTGAGGTCAGAGAACTTAGAGATCACACAGCTGGGTGATTCCAGCAACTACAAAGTCCATGCTCTTAAACTGCTCACCATCCGTACTTCAGATGAGCCATACAGTTACTTTAAAATTCCTATTAAAATTTAAAATGCCTGTTTAAAATGCCTATTGAAGCCCTTCTGAACACACTCTATGAACTGGAGTAACCAGGAAAGTAAAAAAATCCTGTCCTGTTCATTCAAAAGAACACACTGAGAACTAAGTAAAACCAAGTCTGGCTTGGCAAGTCCTGCTCCGTCCATAGTGAGGAGCTTCCTCTAAACTTATAGAAATGAAGAGCTGTGCTAGTTAAACCAGACAGACCTGAGTAGCCTTGTTTCCCAGCCTTGTGCACAAAGCCCGCACGTCAAATCCCGGTGGCTTTTCTGTGGAATTAAAAAAAGGAAAAGGAAAACTCAGCCATGTGACTTTCAAATTGCCAACAAATTCTTAACTCTGAGACATTTCCTGCCAAGTCACTGCAAAGAAACAAAGAGAATAAAGCAAAGGCCCAGGAAGGAACTAGAAGCAAGCCTTGAAAACGGGTGGTATTCATACCTCCCTAAATATAATCAGTGACTTCAGTGAGATTCTGATCTCCTTTCTACGCAATGCATGACTGTATCACGCTTTCAAAGGCTTATTTTAAAAGTATGTGTTTAAAAAAGAAAAGAATAAAAATAAGCAAGTGAAATTTTAAGAGAAATGAGGAAGAGTTTGTGCTTATCCAAGCAACTCACCGTTCTTGGTCTTTTTAGTCGTTTTCACTGGCTGTCCCAGGTCCACACTTCCCTGCAGATAGAACTTCTTTTGTTCAGGTGTTTGGGAAATTCTATCTAAAGTGTCTTCATTGATCTTTGGCAGTTGGCCTTTCATTGAAAACAGTTTATTTAGTAACTTAGTTACTCCTTTAGTGGTAACAGCTGCAGGCGGTTTGCCCTTGAAGAGGTCAGTGTAGGGTGGCCCTAGAAAGTCGGTAATATCAGAGGGAAAGGCAAAGTCTTTGAAGTAAGGCATGGGCTGGATCCTGGAGACCTCCTGAAGCAATCCAAACAGTGGCTCATACAAGGAAGTCAGCCTCCTTAAAAGTCCCTTATGGAGAACCCTGGAAAGAAACAGAAGCTCAGGAATTAGCTAGTAATCTCGTCTGCAGATATGCAAGAAACACAAGATTCCAAACAGAAAATACACAGCTACAAGCTCTGCCACTACACAGTAAACAAAACCAAACAAAATGCCTATGGTGTGTGTTTGCAAACTGCCAGGTTAATCCACCCGAACACGAAAATCCAAGTATTTGACGCTACACAAAGAGAACTTCCTAGAGACATGTGTGTGTCAGATACCTACGGGCATTTTATTAAGATGAGATTTCAGGTGCATTTCAAGTTAGTCACATTTTTGTGGTTTTGGATTTCTAAGTATAAACCATTGTTTTAATCAGTAAAATCTCTTTTCATTTCAGAAAAGAGCAAAAGTTAAACATTTTAAAACAATGATTAGCAAGCCTAGCTTGGTAGTATACACCTACAATACTTGGAGGCTAAGGTAAGAGAACATGAATTCAGCATCAGCCTGGGCTACATAGTAAGAGCCTCCCTTAATTTTTTTATTAACAAAGTAATATTAGTAATTCAAATGCTGTGACTTCTGATTAAGCAGAATAAAAAGAAGATTGAAAATACAAATGAAATATATCTGGGTTAAGACATCAAAGCAAGGTTTACATTTGAAGGTGGAAAGAATCTTCTGGATTTGTGTTGTTTTGATAGTTCTACTACATTCAAGAAAGAGCTAATGATCCAACTCTGTGTCGTTATCCAGCAAACCTTTTTATGCTGCACAAACACACAAGAAAATGCCTTTGTGGGGAGGGGCTGGAGAGACAGGACTGCAGTTAAGAGCACTTGGCTGCTCTTCCAGAGATCCTGAGTTCAATTACCAGCAACCACATGGTGGCTCACAAATATCTATAATGGGAATCTGATGCCCTCTTGTGGCATAAAGACATACATGCAGATAGAAAAGCACACATTTACATAAAATAAATAAATCTTGAAAAAGAAAAAGGCCTTTTTCAGTGGGTATTACTATTTAGTATTACTAGTGTTATTTACATCAACCAAATAGGTTTTGAGAGCAGCTGTGTGTTAGGCAAAAGAAAAGTCCAGAGCATACAAGGCAGGTCAAATTGTATTGCTAATTGCTATTAAAATTGGAAAGCAGTTGTCGGAAAGGATCAAGTTATGACCACCACAGGAACAGCAGCTTTTTCAAAAGCCTACCGTAATATTACTATAGCCACCGTTATTATTATTACTATTACCATTATTAGTATTATTAGTATTATTACTACTATTACTATAGTTCCTAGGTCCTAGGAATTCACTTTCTCAGCTACTCGGCCAGGCAAAGCCCACTCCTCTGGCATAATCACCAGCACTCAGCTTACAATCTACAGATAAAGTGTCATGGGAAGAGAGGGAAACCCACCCCTTCAGATCCCATGGCCAACAGTGTGAAATGAAACTGTGGGAATACTAAGAAGAGATGAAACACAAGAGTAGAAACGTAAACATACCATAACCTGCTCACCAGCCCAATCATCACAAGGTTCAAAATAATGAATTCCTGCAGTACCAAATGCTTCACGGTCAATCTGAAGAATCAGTTTAAGTTGGCAAAACAAAACCAAAAGAATTTGAGACTTCACAGTTAAAATTATGAAAGAAATAAGTTGGAAGTATGGAAGACTTTGAAGGTATTAAAGCCCCTAGCCCAAAGGCAAAGCTTTACGAATTCCCAGAGGTTACACCACCTTACAGCACAGCTTTCGAAGAGAAGCTAAATAAACCCAAGTAGCCCCCATTCCACAGACGGCGTTCCCACAGTCAAGGATACCGGAATGCCTTGAAGCAGCAGTCCAGCAAGCGCAGTAACAACTTGCAGCCTCCCAAAACCTTCATCAGCACCACCTCCACCACCGGCTGGCTGGGGACGGCATGGCTTTCGGTAACTCCAGGCTGAGCTTCACTTGACATAAACAGAAGACACGGCTTTCATTTTTAAACAGAACGTTTCTAGAGTAGTATTCAAGTAAAGACTTGGCTTTAGGCTCAGCCTGAGGGGGTTATGCCTACTAGCAACCCACTGCTTCTCCACTGAAACCTACTGTGAGCCACATTTCAGAGTCCCCCCAGTCTCTCCCATCAGTCAACAGGTGCCCCTTATCAAAACACAAGGTATGTAACTTGGCATAGCTGATTATATCTCAAGACCAAGCAGAGAATACCAAAGGCATCCTGACAAAGCAATGGGCCACCTACTTGGCAGACAACAGCTGTGACAAGTCTTCAATTGAGCCCTCCAAATGCATGTTTTTCAAACGCTTTAAGCACTGTTCTACCTGAAGGAGGAAGATCGGCTTAAATTAGACTGTATGTAATACAACAGTGTCGCAGATAAGTCCAAGAACTCAAAGAAAACAAACTCCCCAGGTGGAAATATGCCACAGAAGACCTTCTCATTTAAGGACAAGGAAACCCAAATCCCAAAGCAATGACTTCTGCTCATGAATATGTAATTTAACCAACCCAACAAAGTTCTCAATTCAAGAAATTACTATGTGCCAGGTATTCAAGTATGCTTATAAATATAAGTCTCAATATTATAATTTGTTGAGGGAACATATTTACAGTCGTGAATCTAGTAAAACAAGATACTTTACTCAGTTTCAACAGTCTGAAACACCAGAAATGAGGAAAGTGACTTAGTCATAGAACAAATCTATACTGAACTCCTGAACTACATGCAAGGAATGATGGGAGATAACATGGTATACAATACATCCCAACTTGGAGTAATAAGGACAGATAACACAGAAAGTACTAACTGAATGCGAAAACAGGTATGCTTTATTGAATCCCAATCTCCCCTCTCTGCTTTTCCTTGTAGCACTTCTTACCAGCTGGCATAGCCAATCCTGCCTGACTGCCCTGTTCTCCAAACTATCCTGTAAGCTCCCCGCAGACAATATACCTTGTCCAGTGTGTTCACCAACGTAATCCAGTTCCTAGAACAGGTTTTAGTAGGCTCTCGGGGAAAAACAAACCATGTAGCACACAAAATGCCATATAAACTCTCCGTCAGGAACGCCCACCAAGGGCCCTCCCTGGACAGCCTCTGCACGTTGAAGGATGTAAAGCTCCTGATGGGAACTGGTATTGGTAAGTGGCATATCTTACCAGAGCTACTTATACACTACCAAAAATCAAATCTACTTCAGCGTAGTTCAATCCTTAAATTCTCTGGAGCTGGCTCCTACCTTTTTTCATTTCTAAGTCTGGATACCATCTTTTAAGATAGTTATTGACAGCCCAAGGCGGTAATGCACTTGGAAAGTACAGTGAGTGAAATATTGTTTGGGGCAAGGGAGGAAGGGAAAGGAAAATTCTCCGCTGAAGTTCTTAACTGTTTTTTAAGAACTTCAGTGGAGAAGTTAGTAAACACATTTGCTCTTGGGTTAGAAGACCTGGGTAAAAGCTGCCCCAAAAAGACAATGTAGGAAAAGACCATGATCCTCTTTGAGAGCATCCTTGTCCCTCGAGCCTTAAGCAATGGGAGTATAGCTAGCCAGCAAGAATGAGTCTGCGCAGTGAGAGACTATGTCTTTGTTATTGCTGTATATCCAGCACCAAGCACAGCGTCGACCAAGAACTTTGTGAAATAAATAAATAAATAAATAAATAAATAAATAAATAAATACTGGAAAGCTGGCAGTGGGCAGCACACTGAAATTTGAAAGTGTACTTATCAAACAGAGTATGTAAATAGCACATACAGAACCCAGCTCCAGCAGCTCTCTGCCATAGAGTCCTGGAGTTGAAGGTCACACTACTTTATCTCTAAAACTTGCATAAAACCACTTTACACCACAACTTACCATAAACCCACTCACACCAGCACACTGATGACTAGATTATGGCCCCACAAGACGTAAACCACAACACTAAACCACAACTTTTCTTTTTTAAGATTTTAGGGCTTAAATTAGTTTACTCTTGCCCTAGGCAAAGGCACTGTTAAAGACTGTGCATAGTGAAAAATTGGAAAGAATCAAAATATACTTCTTTTTGGGTGTTTGGTTTGGGTTTTGTTTTGTGTTGTGTTGTGTTGTTTTTAGACGGTATTTCTACATAGCCCTGGTTCTCCTGGAACTCACTACATAGACCAGGAAGGCCTCAAACTAACAGAGATCCACCTGTCTCTGTCATCCAAGTGCTAGGATTAAAGGCACACACCAGCTTTAAAATATGCTTCCTGATCATAAATTGCCTTTTGAAAATATCTTGGGAAAATAAAAGGCCAAAATATCCAACATGTAATTGTGTCTTATAGATTTATGAATCAAAATAATTTATGAACTTTCCATAAGTAACAAAATATAAGTGGCAGTGTGATCCTCATGTTCATCAGTACCGGGCTACGTGTGGAGCACAGAGCTTCCCCTCACCTGTCGGAGAGCCAAATGGGGCTTGTGGTGGCCCAATCTGTTGTGATTGCTGTAGAGGACGGAGCACAACACGTCAACTTCGGCATCTAAGGTCCGGCTCCTGAGTGACCGTGTGACGAGACGGCACCCTTTCACCACAGCTGCAGTGCAAATGTCTAAAGCAGAAACAGTTCAAACAAGACTCGGTATGCATTTCTACATGTGCTGCACCAAACGCTGAAAGAAACATTCGCTGTATAAAGAAATCAAAACACAAATCAGCCTCAACTATGAAAATGTAATAAAGGATTCCAAGTATGTAAGAAATTGGAAAATGGTGCCAGGTGGTCAACGATTACATCTGTTAAATATGAATGTGTGTATGTCCTTACATCACTTTTTGCCATGACTGTTGAGTACTATGACTACTCTACAGTCATCATTTGGTGGTGATCACTTACATCACTTACACCCGGAATACACCGGTGTAAAAGCCGGGCACATGCTGCATGTCTCTAAAACCCTCACTTTGCTCTGCAGGTAAGCAAGACAGAATGGATGAAGTCACAGCCTTCAAAGTCAAAGAAACTGTATTTGGATACCACTTTTTGATAAGAATATATAATGCACTCAGCCATCTACCCGTGAGTGCCCTCTGTGCATTCAACCAACCTCACACTGGATATAGTCCCCCACATTCCATCTGTAACATATTTCAGTTGCAGCCACACTGTATACACTCCCATAAGCAATCTATAGAGTGAATGCATGCATACAGAAAGCTGTGAGTAGGTCATACTGCAAGTACTAACGACCATGTCAGAGACTTCAGCATGTGCCCAATTTTAAATAGAAAGATTCCTGGAACCAATCCCCCACAAATATCAATGGGAATCTACATTTAGAAAAGAGAAACCACCAGGGCCCATGGAAGTTGTATTATGTAACTTAACAGGAGCAGCTGTGAAGCAGGTGTAATGCGCCACCTGGTGGCTCAGAAAAGAAACACAAACATTCTAAATCTTCTGTCCCTCCCAACTGTCTGGTTTTTTTGGGGGGAAGGGGGTCGAGACAGGGTTTGTCTGTATAGCCTTGCTCCTGTCCTGGATCTCACTCTGTAGCCCAGGCTGGCCTCGATCTCACAGAAATTGGCCCGCCTCTGCCTCCCAAGTGCTGGGATTAAAGGCGGCGGCGGCGTCCTCGTCGTCGTCGTCATCGTCGTCTTCTCCTCCTCCTCCTCCTCCTCCTCCTCCTCCTCCTCCTCCTCCTCCTCCTCCTCCTCCTCCTCCTCCACCACCACCACCACCTCCACCACCACCACCACCACCACCTCCACGCCCTATCTGGAGAATTTAAATTAGCTAAGAGTTGGTGAATTTTCCAAAGCATTGTTGTTGTTTTTGTTGTTGTTGTTTTTTGTTTTTCGAGACAGGGTTTCTCTGTGTAGCTTTGTGCCCTTTTCCTGGAACTCACTTGGTAGCCCAGGCTGGCCTCGAACTCACAGAGATCCGCCTGGCTCTGCCTCCTGAGTGCTGGGAATAAAGGCGTTAGAATTTTAAACAGCATAGGAAAGATGGATGGGAAGAGAGGTGAGATGACGTGATAGGTTGTATTTAACAATTATGACCCAATGTGTCTATTTAATATTAATGACAGCTGCCATCATTCGACTGCCATACCAGAGTTACAAATGCTTCATGGTATCAACTCTTTCATTCCCTAATTCAAGACACTGGTACTATTTTTAATTTCCATTTTAGAGTGGGCTAAAACCCCAGTTTTAGAAATAACAAAATTTCTTAGCTGACAGTCACAGGACCTTTGGCATCTTTAAAAAAAAAAAATAGATATGAGGTAACCAAGAAAATTACAGCGTATCTTGGTAGCTAGGTCTCCTGGTCTGAACGTCCATTTGTAATTAAACATCCTTCAGGCTGCAGGTAGGCTGTTTTCACACTCAGGTATCACCTCACATTTCAAAAGACCCCCTCACCTCATAACAGTATTTGCATTATGTTTTAATGTTTTATTACATTTCTTTACGAGTCTGAGGGAGTACCACACACAGCACTGAGTCCAGAGAACATACTAATTGCAGAAGTTTGTTCTCGCCTTCTTCCACAAGAATCCGGGGGATCGATAAGCCTGAAACTACCTTTTCCATCCCGCCCACCCAATAGAATTTTCTAAAAAAAAAAAAAAAAAAAAGTCATGTAAAGAAAGTCCTAGAAGAGATCCAGCCCATGATTTGGGACAGGGTAGATACAATTACCTGATTCCATGAATAATATATTAACTATAACTCACAACAGACCCCACTGATCTGTCACTCCCCCCCCCCCCGAATCTCTTTGGGAGTTCTTGTTTTCTAAATAAAACTGCTAAAACGGTCTCGGAACTGAGATTGTTTCCATCAAGAAGAACCGAGGGACCCGAGTACTCCCTCGCCCAGGAAGGGAAAAAAACGAGCTCCATTTTAGAGACAAGCCCGAGGTCCGAGGCGGTGGTGCAGGGTGCTTGGGGGACAGCCCCGATCCTGGGGGACAGCACAGGGTCCCAGGCAGCGTTTCAAGATTAGGAGCTGCACGCGCCAGGCCGGGGCTAGCCTTGCTTTCATGTTCCAGCTAAAAGGCCGGCAGGAGACAAGCGGCTTCACGGTCCCGGAGGCACGCTTGCAGCCCGTCCTTCCGCCCAGCGCGACCCTTCCCGGCGTGCCACGCGCTCAGGAAGTCCCACCCCCGCCCCACGTGAGCCGGCCCGCTGGCTCCGGGAGACACGCCGGACCTCCACGCGCGCCTCACTCACCTAGGGTGGCGCTGCGGTCCTGCACCGTCAGTGTGCTGCTGCTCCCCGCCTGCGGGATCCTCACGCTGTTCCACGGCTCCGCGCCCCGCCGCACCGCAGCGGCCATCCTGCGCCGCGCCGGAGGGCCTAGGACCTCTGAGCTGCGAGAGGCCGGCTAGAGCGGCCTAGGCGGAAGAGGGTGGGAGGGAGGAAGTGGGGGGGCGGGCCCGAGGTGTGTGGTCCGGCCCGGGGGGCGGAGTTACGCCCGGTTAGGCCTTCCGGGAAAGGAGACCCGTATTCTTAAGTTCCTTCCAGAGTTTCCTGAGTCACACGGAAGTTTGGAACAACTTCGAAGCTAGGTGTTTTACAGAGGAGTGAGTCCGAGTGAGGCCCAGCCCTCAACTCCGCCTCAGGTATTTTGAAAAGAAGAACTCGGATTATATTAAATGTGGAGTTCGTAACGATTTATTTTGAGTAGTCAAGGAAGACTACATACCTTGGCTATCAACCCCACTTTGATAATAACTGAGAGACCCAGAGGTTGTCTGGATTACCACCGTCGTTGTCTCGGACAAAATATTCCAAGCTCTGCTGGTCCTCATCACCATGATATCCTGATGGTTGTTTATTGTCAGCCGTTGATACTGTCTTGTTATGTACTTAGGGTTCCTTTCACAATGTGGAGAGGAACATTTGGTGAGCATTAGAGACGTGTTAGCATTCATTCTGTCTTTGCTGGCTCTGTGATCCCAAAAAGCTGCTTCTCCAGACTTAAGTATGATTATGAGTAAAATAAAGACCTTCATAGGTTATGGAATACATTAGATTAGAAGTGTACTTACTATACAAATATTTACTCTTAACTAGACTTGTATTTAGTGCAAGTAATCTTGCCCTACCGAAACATTTCTGTCCTCTGTGTACCTTGCAGATACTTGCTCTTCCATCTGGACTGTCTCCCTGAAACAACCTCACTTCCTCAGTCAGCTCTGAGACCATTATCTTTAATAATTCTTCCTAAACACCTGTCCTCACTCTATAACTACTTAGATGCCCATTTAATGCACTGCCATCGTGCCCTTTTGATGGCCTATTTTGACTCTAACAAATTGCCACAGACTTAACAGACTAAAACAACACAAAGCTACTGGATTTATGTAGATAAAGAAGATAGGAAATATTCTTTTTTTTATTTGGGATGTATGGTGCATACATGTGTGCGCATGCCTACATGGAGGCTAACAGCAAAATTACAGTTATGAAGTAGGAATGAAAATAATTTTGTGGTTGGGGTCACCACAACATGAACTGTACTAAAGGGTTGAAGCATTAGGAAGGCTGAGAACCACTGGGTTAGGTCTCCTCTATAGCTGTCCACCTTTATTTTTGAGTCAGCTTCTCCCACTGATCCTGGAACCCAACGTTTGGCTGCCAGTCCCCAGAATCATCCCTCCATCCCCACCAGCACCAGCTACAGGTATGAACCACCATGCCCTGCTTTTCCTAGGGTAATGAGGATCTGAACTCAGGTTCTTATATTTGCCCAGCAAACACTTTGCCCACTGAGATATCTCCCCAGCATCTGTTCAGTCTTACTAAAGTAAAATTGTCTGTTTAAAGGGCCATTTCCCTCTGAAGCCTCTAAAGAATGTGTTTCCTTGCTTTTTCCAACTTTTAGTGGTTGCCTCGTTCTCTGGCTCATGCCCACCTCTTCCATGTTCAAAGTTAGTACCGTAGCATCTTGCAGTATCTTCCCCTGTTCAGGGAAGACAAGGAGAGATGGAGTCAAGAACCTAAGTGAAAGAGTCCACTTGAAGGTTAAAAAGCCTTATTATCTGAGCTCGAAAGAAAAGCTAAGGTAGCTGTAGATATGGACATGTTTATGAGGCAGGGGTAGGAAGACATGAGGGAGCCTAAGAACGAGAGGTCTGTTCTTGTGAAGGAATTTCTGAGGTCATAATGAGGAGTGGAGACAAGGAGATGCTGTTTTATGAGCAATACATTTTAAAAGCAGAGCTTCTAGGAACTGGGCATATGGAAGAAGCACAGGGCAGGTTTTCAAATCATGTTTGGAAAATTTTTAGACTCCAGAGAAAGACTAACAGACATAGGTGACCATCAATAGGGAAACTTTACATACCTCAGTAATCCAAGAAGTGCATACTAAAATATGCTTGGTTGAGCATGTGTAATCCTAGCATTCAGGAGACTGGGACAGGTGGGTCTTCTTGAGTTACAAACTAACCTACATAGCAAGACCCTGTCCCAAATAGAAAACAAGAAATAGGAAATAGTGTTAACACTATATCCTCACAAGAAATCTGTTGTTTTCTAATAGTTTGATAGTATAATTTTCTTCCCTACCCCCCAAAAAAATCTTAACATTGGTGTCAAATGTGTAAAGCAAATATGTAAAACAGAATTGTAGTGGCTAAGGGTGATGATAGGCCCTCCCATTAATAAGGCCTTCTACTCTAGCTCTCGTGGGTGGCTCACAAGCCCATACTTAGGAATGGTTTGAGATCCTCTGGTGTAAATAAACATATACTGATATGAGCAATTTTTATGCTAGATTAAGTCGTGTTTTTGTTTTTGTTTTTTTGGTTTTGGGGTTTTTGTTTTGTTTTGTTTTGTTCTGTTTTGGTTTGGTTTTGGTTTCTCGAGACAGGGTTTCTCTGTAGCTTTGGAGGCTGTCCTGGAACTCCCTTTGTAGACCAGGCTGGCCTTGAACTCACAGAGATCTACCTGCCTCTGCCTCCCGAGTGCTGGGATTAAAGGCGTGCGTCACCACTGCCTGGCCTAAGGTGTGGGTTTGTTTGTTTGTTTGTTTGTTTGTTTGTTTGTTTTATTCTATCCACTGTCTATGAGTGTTTTGCCTGGTTGTATATATATGATGCCTGATGCCCATGAAGGTCAGAAGAGGGTGTCAGATCCTCCGGAATTGGAGTTACAGATGGTCATAAGCCACCATGTGGGTGCTAGCTACTGAACCCAGGCCCTGTGCAAGAGCAGCAAGTCTTCCTACCCATTGAGCCATCTCTCCAGTCTCCTCAGGCATTTTTAAAAGCAGATTAGAAAACTGATCTGTTGAAATTATACACTTATACATGGAAAAATTCTAAAAAGGTATTAACAGTGATCAGTTTTCATCAGTAGGGCAGACTTTTTTCCTCTATGACTTTGTATTTTTTTTTTTTTTATTTTAACATAGAAATCGTTGTGTTGAGTAAAATAATGTTTTCGTGCTAAAATACACCAGAGACAGAGTGTATGGGTGAAAGGGGGCGGGAGAGAGAGGAGATGTTAAACCACTGTGGGCCACTAGAGGGAGGGCGACCCCAAGAGTAGAGACGGGGCCCTCCCTTTAGCCCAGGCAGTGGCAGTTGGTCTCTGACTTTTGTAACAGATCCCAGAAGCACCCCCAGTAGAACCAGCAGTGCCTCCTCAGTGACCTGTGTCCCAGTTCTGCAGGTATCTTCCTCTAAAAACCTACCTTCCGATAGCCCAAGTCTGGTCTTTTCTTGTGTCGCCGGTTCCTAGAACGGTTAACAGAAAGTTACTTGTGCTAGTGCACTGCTGTAGTTGAGCATTCCAGCTCTCAAATGTCCAGTTAACCTCCAGACATTCAATTCTTGAAGGTAAAGTGTGTGACATTCATCCCTTTTTACTAAAGGGTTCTAACTGATAGCTCTTTGGAACCAGAGGTAGTCCCAGGTAATAACCCCTCAATATGGGATTCACTGGTTGATATGATCATGTCGTTCGTTTTGAACACAATAACAAACTTTTTAATTAAAGCAATAGGATATGATAAGTCTGTGCTGTGCTATGTAGCCATGCTTAATCATATGTGATTGGCTGGAATGAAGAACTTTCTGCAGCCCACCGGGGACCAGAAACCAGTAGCAGTTATGCTTCTGAATGAACCAGAGAGCCTAAGAAAGTGGCAAGACTGGGTCACTTACTCTCAGAAAAGCCAGAGCTCCTGTGGTGACTGTGAGTGCTTCACTCACGTGTCAGAATGTTGAGCAGACCTGGAGTCAGTACACAGTTATTGTGGCTTGCAGAATTACAACTTAAATCGCATGTGTGTACTAATAAGCCCCATATGTAAGTGTGATTAGTTACAAGGAAGACTGAACCGGGGTATGGGGAACTTCTACTGGGGACTCAGGAAAAGCTGAGCTTTCGGGGCTGCCTAGCTGCCTGTGTCTGAAGAGACTGACTCGAAGACCCCAGCCGCTTCTCATCATCCCTGGAACTACATCTAGATGCAGGTCTGGTTTGTTCTGAGAGACCACGTACAAAGTCTGGCACAGAAGGCAAGAGTTTATACTCCACAGTAATTACAGAATCTTGCTCATTTTTAGTGATAGACACTCAAGTCACATTGAATTTTAAGGTCATCAGACCATAGATGATAGATATAAAACAATGTACTAGATAGAATGGACTGATATGGGGGAATCTGAAAGCTAGAGATTGTCTATATTCTCTGCTGATTGAAGTGAACCAGCTGGAACCAATATTCAGTCAGGCTAACTGCCAGAATTGTCTGGGGATAATGCAGAGGGTAAGATCCAAAGGCTTAGAGGAATTGAAATATTGGAGTAGATGTCTGCTCACCTCAACCCCAATGGTGTAGCCTCTTCAGACATAACTCCTCATGCTGAGGCACCTAGAAATGAGTTAATGAGAGGCTCACAGTTTCTTCTGTGACGACCATCTTCTGTAGGTCAACTGATAATAAGCGATACTGCCACTGAACTGAGTTCCCAGGTTTCAATGGGAATAATAGGATCCTACAGAGACAAAGGTCAATTGGCAGTGATTGACTATAAGAAACAAGGTTGCTGCATTGTTTTGATTAGCTGATTGATGAAGGTGTCTGGAGGAATTAAATAGATCACCGCCTGTTAGTGCATTATTTTGTCTATGTTATAGGAGCCAGGGGACCTGTATTTTCAACATTGCTGAATATCAATAAATTAGTAAAGCTTTTTTTCAAGATTTATCTTAGGTATAATGAATGCTTTCTCTACATGTATATATATGCACCATGAATGCCTGGTGCCCACATAGGTCAGAAGAGAGCCACCTGATACCCTCAAACTGGGGTCAAGGACAGATGCGAGTCCCCATGTGGGTGCCAGGAACCAAACCCAGATCTTCTGCAAAGGAAGTTAAGTAAGTGCTCTTAACCACTGAGCTGTCACTCCTGCCCTGTAAAACTAACTTTAATTTGGTGGGGGGGTGGGGGGACCAATGGTATCTGAACATCTGAACTGTCCTTAATTCTCACATTTCAAAATATATCTCAGCAGGAGACGATTATTCATATGGCATTAGGCCTGACTATAATTGGTTTTCCTGAGGGAACATCTGCCCTAGAATGAAGTTTTCAAATTGCTGCCATGCACAGACTTTCTGCCTTGATTCTTTCCAGTCTGTAAACTCTAGTTCAGATGTTCCTTGTTCTGCCTCCACCTCACTCTGTCCAGTCCTGTCTGCCTTGTCCCTAAGACTCCTCTGCTCCAGGCATAAGTACCTACATGCAGGTGATGTTGTCTCCCACCTCGCTGGCTGTGGCTCCTTTGCAAGCACTCATTGAATCCATACTATATTGACTCATGATAAAAAAGCCTTCCACCAACTAGCCTCACCTTAAAAGTTTCATAATAAAAAAGACAGTTCTAGAAGTGATCGGGAAAACGTTGAAGGGCCAGCAAACCGATCCAGTGTGTCAGTGCCTCATACTGTAGCCTCCAAAAATTCCATCATCATAAAAATTATTGTATAAATCATAAAACGTATCCTCAAGTAGACATTAATTGAAAATGCTTGCTTCTGTCTGGATGTAGTTTTTGAGAATCTTGTCATTTTCAGACTTCTTTTAAAAAGATAACATTTTTTTTCAAATGTTAATTTATATTCAGAAGTGCCAAGGAGACAGCATCTTGCTTGAATGGAGGGACTCCTAAATGTATGATATTAACATTTGTTTCATTGAATCCCTGAAGTGGATTTTGGTTTACAATTTGACCCAAAGTACAGAGCTAAGAATGTATGTAGCCCAAAGGTAGGGTGCTTGCCTAACATACCCAAGTGTCTGGGTTAATTACAGCCAACCATGGCTGGGAGGCCTGGACCATTTCCTGACTAGAATGAATTTCTCTTTTTGAAACTATTGAAAGACAATCTTACAAGAATCTTGATAATTATCCCAAGATATATCAACTAATAGCTGAAGTTAAGGATGCAGGGGCTGGAAAGGGGTAACTCAGCAGCTAAGAGTTTGTACCTCTCTTGGTGAGGACCAAGGTTTAGTTCCCAGCACCCACTCCTGTGGCTCACAACCACCTGCAACTTTAGCTCCAGAAGGTTGGTTGCCCCCTGTCTAGGCACAAGGCATCATACACACACACACACACACACACACACACACACACACACACACACACACTTTTAAAAAGAAGAAAGGGAGGCAGAGAAGCAGAAAGTGAAAGAAAGAAATGAGATCCCAGCAATGCTGAGACATTAGACTCTCATAGCATAACCAACTGTTCAAAATTAGTTTAATATGTATTTCTTTCATAATATTTAGATTCGAGTTTTAGCATAACAGAATAGCTTTAAGGGCCATTATTCCCTGTGGGTTTTTATATAACACCTTAAATTTACTTGAGAAGTAAGTCCTCAGTTCCGGCTTGCAAAGTAACTCCCTTTTCCTCTAGAGGGCAGCATAAGGCTTACCGTCTAACTGGGTCAATGTGGCCTCAGAAGCCGTAAAAAAGAATTTAATAGTCCTCACTCTGAGACCTAAGACAGAATGAAGACAAGTCCATTTACCTCCACCAGAGAAGATGCTGGTAGTCAAAAGAGTGTCCCACAGGCAAAATAGATTTCAAGGCTTGGCCTAGAAGAGGAACAGGTCTTGAGACCTATGGTCTAGTTTTAGATAGGAGTGCCTTAATCTTAATATGTTCTCAAGGAGCAGAATCTCCTGACCTGGCCGGCTGGTGGTGGCACACAACTTTTATCCCAGAACTCAACTTTTAACTCAGGAGACAGAGGCTGGTGGATCTCTGAGTATGGGGCTAACCTGGTCCACAGAGTGAGTTCCAGGACAGCCAGTACTGTTACATAGAGAAACCCTGTGGGTGGAGTTAATAATCATATAATTGGATGTATTTCCTTAACATTAAAGTCTAAATGCCCAGAAATTGGACCTGGAGAAAATGGAATCATCATTTCCACTCTTTCCCAGCCTTGAGGCAGAATTCCCGAGTCCAATTTCCAAGGTGCAAAGGCATTGGGTGGCTTGTTTTGCTTTCTCCTCTGTTGCCAGTTACCTCCTGAGAGCTGGGCATGGATCAGTACGAGCCCTCCGCTAAGGCTGCCAGCAAGTCTGTGCCTGATTTGGCGGGTTTCTGAAAGGTACTCAGAAGTTCCTCTCACCAGAGCCTCTAATGGAACATAACACCCTAGAACTAAGTCAGGGTCAGAGCCAAGCCACATTTGCTGAACCAGGGAGCCATCTTTTCTGCCCGAGAAGCTGTGACTAGAATCTTTAAAGTGCTTGCTCTGGGGACTCAAAATGACCAAGAGAGACATGTCCCTGTAGTCTCATTTCCAAGAGACCACTAACTGTATACACACACACACACATACACACACACACACACACACACACACACACACACACACACACACACACGCATTGAGGAAACAGATTTCAGCAGAGTCATGTTCCTAAAAGCTTTCTCTATTATGTCAGTATTTATGGCTAATAATTCTCATAAAATCTATTATGGAAAAGTCACCTTAGTGAAAATTTGTTAAAAAACAGGATCAGGGCAGTAGGCATACATATTCAAATAATGGCAAAGTGCTATCATCTGATAAAGCCAACACAGAGTTGTTATATGAGATTGAAAATCTACTTTAGTCATGCTTCATTTCTTGTTTTATTCCCCAATACCTAGAACATGTCACTGGTCAATTAATGTCTGCCAAATAAAGAAAATAGTTCAGAAATGTACCACAGAAACTGGGAAAATGGCTCGGTGGTTAAGAGCATGTGCCAGGCACTGGTGGTGCATGCCTTCAATCCTACCTAGCACTAGGCAGACAGAGGCAGGTGGATCTCTTAAGTTTAGGCCAGCCTGGTCTACATAGGACAGCCAGGGCTACAAAGAGAAACCCTGTCTCAAAAACAAACACACACACACACACACACACACACACACACACACACACAAAAGAGCATGTTTTGCTCTTGAAAGAGAACGGGTTCAGTCCCCAGTACCCGTGTCAGTGGATCACAATCACCAGTTTCAAAGGATCAGATGCCCTCCTCTGGCCTCCACAGGTACTGTATACTTGTGGTTGTGGTACACATACCTATACACTCATACACATAAAATATAAGCACACTCTATTTTAAAAATGTACCTTATCAGAGACTCTTAGCATGCCCACTTTCTGACTCTCGCTCTCTCCTCTCCCAGAATTGCACTAGACGTTGGATTCTTCAGATCAACACTAGCTGAAGCAGTCAGCTTGAATACAGGAGTCACGTTGCAACTCCACAGCCATCATAGCAGGAGGGGCAAGATGCTAATGCTAGCAAAGCATATGGGTACCAGTACTGACTGGAAATCAGCAAAATACCCATCTAATCCTGTCTGGGATAAGGTTGCCAGATTCAACAGCAACAGCAAAAAAAAACAAAATACAGGGTATTCAGTTAAATTTGAATTTCAAATAATTGGAGGTAGCCTGAGATAAACTTACACTACTAAAATATTGTGTTTCTGAAATTCAAAACTGAACTGCATCCTGTATTTTAACTGGCACCCTTGGTCTGGGATATACACTTTCTAATGGCAGTCTCTCTCGTTCTGTGGTTCTGAGGCTGCATCATTTCAATTTCATAGTCTCCATGGCATTGTAGTGTAAGCAAGAGTCAATTACATTGTGTCCCTTTAATTATGCCACAAAGAACTCTAATACTCCCCAAGTTCAAAGTTTTGATTTGGTTTTCCTTTCCAAGAGTGTGTGTTGAAAACAACTGATGTGTTTATTTTGTTGATTTGTTTCTGTGTGTTGAGGCAGGATCTCTCCAGCCCCTGGTTCACAAAGACTCTGTATCAGCCCAAGGGCTGCTGGGATTACAGGCATTTGCCATCACATCCAGCTTGAGATGTTTGCTTTAAAAGCTCAACTGATGGCCAACAGCCTGTCCTGATGTTTTGAGTGGCCTGTGGCTCTCGGGCTCTCCAGAGCAGGCTGACCCCAGGGCACCTGGCTGAAGGGGCAGCATCTGTGTCGCATGCCCTGATAGCTTTCTCTCAAGGCATTGGGTACATCAGTTGTGCTCAAAGCTGACTCCTCTTTCTCTACTTGTGCAGACATCACTACCTGCCTTTGGCTAGGAAATTCACAAAAGGGATGCCCACTCTAGGAACACTGGGTCAGAGACTGGTTTTTAGGGTTGAATGGTGTTGTAGTTACCCAAATCCAGAGTGTAGCCAGCTCACTTGCCATGTTGGTTTTCTGCTTGGAGGTGCCCTGTCTGGACTGCTTATAAGATATTTCCTGGACTTTGCACATGATGGCAGAGGCAGCATCAGAACTATTGAGGATGAACTCCAGAGGGCCAGGATATAATGCTGTTGGTGCTATGGGGGCAGAGAGGCTGTGGATCCAGACCCTCTGGGCTGGGATGGGACTGGGACCCTCTTCAAAACCTGTGAGTTCCTAATTCTATTCCGGGGACATGGGGACCTTCTGATCTTTTCTGTGAGACATGGACTACCAGACCCAGCTCCTGGGGACCCTGGCCAAGAATTTATTCTCTTTCCCATCCCCTCTGGCTCCTCTGGACAACATTGGTAGATTGATTCTGGACCACTTCTGGGTTAGGTGTCACCCCGAGTTCATTTTTTTTGTGTGTTTTTTTGTTTGTTTGTTTTTGTTTTTTCAAGACAGGGTTTCTCTGTGTAGTTTTGGTGCTTGTCCTGGATCTCACTCTGTAGACCAGGCTGGCCTCAAAAATCACAGATATTCACCTGCCTCAGCCTTCTGAGTGCTGGGGTTAAAGGTAGGCACCACCACGTCCAGCTCTATTGGAGAATTTTTGTTCCATTGACCCCAACACCTAAAATTTTTTTGGTTAAGATTTATTTTATTGTTTGCATAACATCTGTCCAGGATCTTCTGGCTTTCAGAGAGATGTCAGGTGTTATTCTGATGGTTCTGCTTTTATATGTTACTTGGCCTTTTTCCTTTGCAGCTCTTAATACTTTTTCTTTATTCTGTATGTCTAGTGGTTTGATTATTATGTGGTAAGGGGACTTCATTTTTGGGTCCAGATGTTATACAGATACTAAGAGACCTTGTATGCCAACCCAGACTATTATACCCAGCAAAACTCTCAAGCACCATAGATGGAGTAAACAAAATATTCCATGATAAAACCAGATTTAAATAATACCTATCCACAAATCCAGTCCTACAGAAAGCACTCAAAGGAAAAATCCAACCCAAGGAAGTTAGATGCATCCATGAAAACACAGGCAACAGATAATCTCACACCAACAAATCCCAGAGAAGGGAAACACACCACACTACCACCAAAAAATAACAGGAATTAACAACCACTGGTCATTAATATCCCTTAATATCAATGGACTCAATTCACCTATAAGAAGACTCAAGTTAACAAAATGGATATGAAAACAGAATCCATCCTCCTGCTGCATACAAGAAACACACTCAACTTCAAAGACAGACATTACCTTTGAGTAAAGGGCTGGGAAGTTTTTCCAGTAAGATGGACTTAAGAAGCAAGCTGATATAGCTATCCCAACATCTAACAAAATAGACTTCAAAGTAAAATTAATAAAAAGAGTTGGAGAAGGACATTACATACTCATCACAGGAAAGATCCATCAAGATGAAGTCTTAATTCTGAACATTTATGCCCAAATACAAGAACACCAACATAGTAAAAAAAACATTACTAAAGCTGAAATTACACGTCAAACCCCACACACTAACAGTGGGAGACTTCAGCTTCTCACTCTCACCAATGGACAGTTCTGCCAGACAGAAACTTAACAGAGAAATAAGGGAACTAACAGACATTAGATGTCTTGATAGAGGGAGACATGAAGTAATGGAGAAACCTGGAGCTAGGGAAATTCCCTAAGAATCCACAAGGATGACCCCAGCCTGGGCTACTAGCAATAGTGGTAAGGGTACTTGAACTGGCCTACCTTGGTAATCATCAGATTGGTGAACACCCTCACTGTCATCATAGAGCCTTCATCCAGTAACTGATGGAAGCAGATGCAGAGATCCACAGCCAAGAACCAGGCAGAGTTCCAGGAGTCTAGTCGAAGAGAGGGAAGAGGGATTATATGAACGAGGCTGGTCAAGATCGTGATAGGGAAATCTACAGAGACAACTGAACCAAGCTCATAGGAACTCACAAACTTTAGACCGACAGCTGTGGAACCCGCATGGGACCAGACTAGGCCCTCTGCAGGGAGACAATTGTGTAGCTGGATCTGTTTGAGGGGCCCCAGGCAGTGTGATCAGGATTTATCCCTGGTGCATGAGCTGGCTTTCTGTATCCCATTACCTATGGCTGGACACCTTGCTCACCCTTGATGCATCGGGGAGGGACTGGGTCCTACCTCAACCAAATGTACCAGGCTTAGCTGTCCCTGCATGGGAGAACTTAACCTGTTGGAGGAGGAGATGGGGGGGGGGGCAAGCGGGAGGAGGGATGAGAGAAGGATTTGTGGTTGGTATGTAAAATGAATAAAAATATTTTTTAAGATTTATTTTATTTGTACATGTGTCTAGCATCTTTATACAGGTCCTCATAGAGGCCAGAAGAGGACATCATATCCTCCAAAGCTACAGTTACAGTAGGTTGTGAGCTGCCCAGCATGGGTGCTGGGAACTGAATGCAGGTGTTCTATAGGAACTGCAAGCCCTCTTATCCAGTGCTTAAGCTGTAAGAATCTTACAAAGAAATGCTGAAATGCTCTTTTGTCACTTGCTAGAATTATTACTTTTAATAAAATAATGAAACCAATTTTAATTAATTATTTTTTTGCCTTTCCAGAAAGTTTCCTTATATGGTTTTTTAATTTTTGTTTTGAATTAACACCTATCTTTCCAACCCTCTTTTTCTTTTCTTCTTCTTATTGTTTCTCTATTTCTGTTAAGAGTTTCTAAACCCTGGTGCCACTCGTATTTGAATGGGATAATTCTTTGTTTTGAAGGGTTGTCCTGTTCATGGTAGGACATATAACAGTCTTTCTGGCTTTCACCCTGGTTGTGACAATTTAAAAACACCTGGAGACACTGTCAAAAGCCCCATGGGGGACAAGTTGACCCCCCCATGAAGCCACAGCCATGCAGAGCTACCTCCATTGATAACGCCACCTGGCATATACAACAGTTTCTGCTCTGTGCACATCTGCCTGTGCCCTCCCCTTCTGACACACTTGCTCACATTTCCTTCTGCTCCCTCATCGGAAGCACAGTGCTTTCCCTCCTCCCGCTGACACACTCATGCTTACCCTTTACATCCTAAATCAAATGCTGACCTGTATCTTTCCTTGCGTTCATGCCAACTCCATTCCTCTTCCCTCCTCACACTGCCACAGGCACTGTGTGTGTCTTTACTTGTGTTAGTGGTGCTCACTCGTGACTTCGCAATTGAGAATGGATTCACACTTACTCCCACAGAGCCTGTGCATTCCAACAATCCCCAGCATGTTCTCGTGTGTGTGTGTGTGTGTGTGTGTGTGTGTGTGTGTGTGTGTGTTTGTGCCTCTGTATGTGTCTGTCTGTCTGTCTATATTTGTGTATGTATTTGTGTCTGTGTGTATGTCCTAACAAATATACACAGTACTCAGCTCTGAAGTAAATGTTTTTGTTGAAGCATAAGCCAAAGCCTTACGTTCTGCACTGCCTGTGCTTTCTAAGAAAATATGTGAATTTTAGAACTCATCAAGTAAACCAATTTTAGTTAGTTTAGTCTGAACTCCTTTTCTCCAGCAAATCCAGATTCCTTCCTATTTTTCCAAACATGCCTGGTATAGCCCATCCTGAAACCATTGTGAAAATAGTTTTTCTCTATTCAGGTCCAGTTCAAATACTACCTCCACTTATTACAACACACACACACACACACACATGGGATCTCTTCCTTCTGGAAGCATATTGGATTTTTTTTCCTTTTATCTTTGCCAAGTCTCTATTGTTTTTAATCTTCAATTTCAGTTCTACTTCTTGCCTCAAAAACCTGATCTTCCTCTTCTTCATCTTGCATCTCTTTAGAATGACTTAAGGGTGAGAACTGGCCAAGCCATAGAAAGATCAGGGGTTGCTTTAAAAATACTCAGTTAATACTTAGGGCAAGTGTAGGTAAATACAGAAAGGCCCCAATTGTGACCCACAGGGTAAAGCATTGGAAAGTTCTGTTAATTTACATAAACTAGGGAAAATGAAGATGTACCCACAATCAGGCATTCTCAGTAGCCAACAGGCAGAAGAAACCCTTGTTTTTATAATACCAACAAAGCAGGAACCATTCAGTTACCCAAAACAGGGTTTGGGATCCCATTGGGAAAAGGCCAAAGGAGAGAGAGAGAGAGTAACGAAAGCCATCAGATCCTGAGTCTGAGTGCTGGGATGAAGCTTATCATCCACCAAAGTGTAAGAGTCTGAGGCAGAACATACTGAGTTCTGATTTGAGATGCCCAGAGCTGCTACCTCAGTGGAAGATCACAGACACTGCTGGAGTGGTGTTGTGGAATAGTCTTTTTGTACACTGTGAAGATGTGTCACTTAGAGTTGGTTTAATAAAAAGCTGAACAGCCAATAGCTAGGCAGAATATTCGGGGCAGAGAGGACACTGGGAAGAAGGGGAGACACCAAAGGACACAGAGCAAGCAGCATGGACATTACACAGTATAGGTAATCAAGCCATTTGAAAAGAACATAGATTAAAAGATATGGCTTAATTTAACTTACAAGAACTAGGTAGAGCTAGGCGGTGGTGGCACATGCCTTTAATCCCAGCACTTGGGAGGCAGAGCCAGGCGGATCTCTATGAGTTCAAGGCCAGCCTGGTTTACAGAGCAAGATCCAGGACAGGCATGAAAACTACACAGAGAAACCCTGTCTCAAAAAAAAAAAAAAAAGCTAGTTATAAACAAGCCTATTGGCCAAGCCTTCATAATTAGTAGTAAGTCCATGTCGTGATTTGGGAACTGGATGGTGGGACAGGGAAGACTTGCTATAAAGTGGAGTGTTCAGAGAGGATGAAGGAGAGAGGCATGGCTTGAAAGTCCAGAGCTTAGATCAAGAGACCATACAGAACACCCTTGGGGTAGTGTTGACCTGAGAAGAGTAGGATCAGAAGAGGCAGGGGGAGCTGGGACCACAGTGCTGTGGAAGATATGGGATAACCTCAGTTCAAGAACTGTGCGTTTTAAAGATGTAAATGACATTGATGGGAATGAAAGCTGGAGACAGGTCTGTAGACTTGTTGGTCTGGAGGTTCTTTGGGGAGTTGAGATTCCATGAGGGGAAGGGACTGGAGGCCCAAGTGTTAGAAGACACAGAGTGAAGAAGGATCAAGGAAATTACAATGGCAGCAACAGCGTGTGAGTGAGAAGGCCGTGGCTTATGTTTGTTTTGAGTTTGTGCAAGATTGGAAGTTGTTTGTTGACAGAAGGGAAGGAGATGGAAAGTGAAGAGTTTGAAGTTGTGAGACAGAAAATGTAATAAGCGAGGTGGGACCAGGCTCCCTGAAGAAGGGCTGCTTTTAGAAGGAGTAAGGGCATCTTCCTCTATGAGAGAAGGGAAGAAAGGGTTGGGAGTGAGGAATGATGTAACTGAAACAAAGATGGAGTTCCTCACCTCTAAATGTGATCATACCCTTGAACTAGAGGTTAAGGTTTGTTTCTGTGTATGTGCTGAAGCCATAGTGTTGGTAAAACTGACTCTCCACCAGGCTAATCCTGAAGCAAATGTCTCAGCGGAATTATTCAGAGATGATTTAAAGGACCCAAAGACAACAATGAGAGTTTAGGATTCCCTTCAGGTGACTCAATTTGTCCTGAAAACAACAAAGAACAAACAAAACAAAAAACTGCTCTGGAATAATCCTCTTGTACACTGTAAAGATTTTGTCACTTGAGTTGGTTTAATAAAAAATGCTGATTGGCCAATTGGCAGGCGGGAAGTATAGGCGGGGCAACCAAACTAAGGATTATGATGACGGGAAGGAGAAAGGTAGAGTCAGAAGTCACCAGCTAGCCAGAGGAGCAGGAGATGAATGTGCCATATGAATAAAGGTACTGCCATGTGGCATAGTGTAAATAAGGAATATGGGTTAACTTAAGTTGTAAGAGCTAGTTAGTAATAAGCCTGAGCTACTGGCTAAGCTTTTATTTGGGACAGGACAGTTGGGACAGGAAACTTCCAATTACAAAAACACCTGATCATCTTTTAGCACCAGACTTAAATATTCCTTCCTCTTACTCTCCACACAGAAAGTGAACCATGAAAGTCATTCCTCATCACCACCTGCACACACCATGAGAATCATCCCCATCACCACCTGCACACACCATGAGAGTCATCCCCATCACCACCTGCACACACCATGAGAGTCATCCCCATCACCACCTGCTCACACCTTGAGAATCATCCCCATCACCACCTGCACACACCATGAGAGTCATCCCCATCACCACCTGCACACACCATGAGAGTCATCCCCATCACCACCTGCTCACACCTTGAGAATCATCCCCATCACCACCTGCACACACCTTGAGAATCATCCCCATCACCAACTGCACTCACACCTTTATAATCTTTTTTATAAACGTTTACTTTGCTTCCTGTCTACTTACTCTCCCATTGTTCCTTGAGTTTCTCCAAATTCTCAGTATCTGGCTCCACAGCTAACACGTGTTTAGCTGCTCAAATAGTGAGTGAATGAACGAAAGAATAAACACATGGGTGAATGCTATTTTCCTGCTGATAGAAGCTGCTTTCTGCTTATGGTGCCATTCGCTAGAGCAGAGCATCCCCAAAGAGAGGCTGGCCCTCTTCTCCAGCGACACTAAACTGAGAAAAGCCGCACGTGTGGGCACACTCGATGTGCAGACGAGAGCAAGCACAGCCCGCCATCTAGTGTGACACAAATGGCTTCCTCCGGAGTTGTGTGCAGTTCTGAAAAGCAGGAAGTGTGGGAGGCCAGGGGTGAATGAAAAAAGGAACAGGCCCAAAGACAATTTTAAACTGGGAATACACTGACTTCCTAAACCAGAGAGTGTGTGGTCCAGAAGGCAGAGCTGTGCAGACGCACTTACGGTAAAAGAACCCTCATGATTTTTTTTTTCTTAAAGAATGTCTGTTCTGAATCTGTCTCTCTAGTATAATCTTGCCTTTAAAAGCCACAACTCTGTAAAATCGTGTTTCAGGTGGAACTCAGTGAACTTACTATAAACAAATAATACCCAGCAGCACCCTGGATCCAGTCTGCTGGACCCCTACTTTTCTCCCTTTTTCTTTTTCTTTTTCTTTTCTTCCTTTCTCTCTCTCTCTCTCTCTCTCTCTCTCTCTCTCTCTCTTTCTTTCTTTCTTTCCTTTTTGTGACTGGGTTTCTCTGTGTAGCCTTAACTGTCCTGGAACTTGCTCTGTAGACCAGGCTAGTCTTGAACTCACAGAGAACCTCCTGCCTCTACCTCCCAAGTGCTGGGATTAAAGGTGTGTGCTGCCACACCCAGCTACTTGCTACCCTTCTTTCTCAACTCTCTATGGGTGGTATGATTAGCCCTGCTCTACACCTGAAGAAACTAGAAAAAGGAGTAGAGAATGGAGTAACCCAAGATTACTGCACTGGGTCAAGATTTTTTGTTTTATACCCAGGGTCTCGTGTAGTTTAAGTTCACCTCAAACTTAATACATAACCAAGGATGACCTTGAACTTCTTTCCCTCCTGCCTCTAATGCTCCAGTGCTGGGGTCACAGGCATGCACTATCAGGCCTGATTTATGCCATGCTGGGGATCCAACTAAGAGCTTTCTTCAAGATTGGCAAGTACTCTACCAATTGAGATCTATCCCCAGACCAACCAGGCTAAGATTAAAGATGGAGTCTTTCTGTTTCTAACCTCAAAGTCTACATTTCTCCCTCTTTGTCATGCAGATGCTCCACTGAGTGTGATCAGAGAAGGGAAGTTAGTGAGGACACAAGATCGAGTCTAGCTTCATGGGCACGCCACCTGATAAGATAAATGGGCCACATTTAGAAAGGGCAGAAGGGCTTGATGCTTGGTTTAATATTCTATTTCTGTCTTGGAATTGTTTTTGTTTTTTCAAGGCGGGGTTTCTCTGTATAAACCAGGCTGTCCTAGAACTCACTCTGTAGATCAGGCTAGCCTCAAACTCAAAGATCCACCTGCCTCTGCCTCCCAAGTGCTGGAATTAAAGGTGTGCACCACAACACCCAGCTATGTCTTAGAATTTTTTTTTTTAAATGTGCATTAGTGTTTTGCCATGGGAAGTTTCAGGCCTGGGTCCTCCAGAAGATCAGCCAGTGCTCTTAACTGCTGAGCCATCTCTCTAGCCCCTGGAATTCTTAGTAATTTAACAAAGGGTCTTGAATTTCCATCTGACACAAGGTCCTTGCAAAATAGGTAGTACTGCATGGCATCCAAGTCTACTGAGTTGGAAAAACTTTAAAAGGCCATCCATTCTACCCCATCTATCCTACAAACGAGGAAAGTGAGTCACAGGGAAGGAAGGTGGGACCTTTTGTCACACAGGTCACTAATAGCGGAGCATCCATAGAAGCCAGTACCCCTGGGCTTTCCTTCACTTCACACTCCATCTTCTCAAGAGCCTTGACAGTTAGAGGGAATTTTCCCTTAACTGCAGGAGCTTACTTATCTCTAGGCAAAATATCAGTTGTGGCAAGCTAAGCCAACTCACTTTATGTCAAGGCAAATGGCCCTAGATTTTAATAAAACAAGTACACATTGACCTGAATATGATTCCAAAAAAGCCACAATGTCTTCTTTGTGATGAATAAGACCTTTAGCTGAGTGTATTATCAATTGCCTCTTTCCTCCATAAACCTCCCAACATGCATTTTTTTACCCCGGGCAAGGTTGGCTCATCCAGAGTCAGGCAGGGAGTCATTACCAGGGCAGCCATGGGGAGGTCAGGCTCACAGCTGACTGCTACCAAAACTGGCCCAGAGAGGAGAAGCGTAGCTACTCCATGTCTACTAAACTGATACCCCAGCAAGTCTCTTCACAAGCCTACAGAGACTAAAACAGGTAACATTTATAAAAGTTTATGCTCACCTCTTTTGAAACTAAATATGTGGAAGTTGCAGTCATAAAGGTTTCCAGGCTAGAGAATATACATGTTACCCATAGATCAGTGTACCTGTCGGCCTTCATCAAAGAAGTTTCTTTTTGTAGCAGATGGAGACCATTGCAGAAGAACATACCTGCTCAAACACAGAGAACCGCTGACTCTGGGCTGCCCAACTCCCAACTGATACATATACAACACAAACCCTATACCTAGGGCTCAGGGAACATCATGGAAGAGATGGTGGAAATATTGTAAGAGCCATCTGCTGTGAGACTGTTTCTTCTAGATAGGACAGGGAAGCCACACCCATGAAATGTGAACAATACAGCTGCCTAACCAAGACCTGAACAATGACAACACCAGTTGACATGCCAACACAGAAGGTGGACGCTTCACAAGGTCCCACCGTTACATGGAGAGCGACAGGAAATTAACTGACAGAGAGAATCCATCTTCTTTAGGATGCGCTCTCCTCATTGATTATCAAATACTAAGCATCAGCTCTAAAAACATATACATATGAACAACACTGAAAAATACTGATACACATTGGCCTCAGATTCACCTAAACCAGTGGCTCTGTTCACCTTATAGCCAGAAGCGAGATGTGATTTTTTTTAAAGATCACCTGTGCCAACCACAGGCTTAAGGAGATACTGTTGGCAAGGACATGTGACCAAGGAAAACCCGGCTGTCCCTTTAAAGACCTTCTCAGGTCTCCTGCGGTTAGGGAAAGTTTTGTTCAACAGCTTCCATTTTAAGCTTGGTAACATGGGATGACCACACACAGCAGAAAGTACCACAAGGGTGGGGAGCTTGACCTCCGCTGTTCCTGGATATGACCCAAGTACCCGAACAGCATTTGGTAGTGAGTGCTCAGTTAATACTTCCTGAAGGATGAGTGGTACACCTGACTTGAAGTAGTGCTGGTTCTTCCTAAGGATACTGAAGGATACTGTGGTTTTAAATCAACAGAAGATGACAAAATGTGTTTCCTTAGGCCAGATTCTCCACTTACTAAGTATTAACTTTTTAGAGAGAGATGGATATACATGTATATGTGTATGAGTGTATATACAAGAATATGTACATATATGTGTATATGTTGCCGGTATATGCATATCACATACAAACATTTGTTTTATATATACGTGTATATATACATATATATATAAAACAATGTGTGTGTGTGTATATATATATATATATATATATATATATATATATATATATTGTATCTACTTTAGGATGCGCTCTCCTCATTGTGAGTAGATACACACTCATATATGTGAGTAGATACAATATATATGTGTGGGGGTATATTTTCATGTAAGATGAGTAAAAAAGAAGTGGATGAAATGTATATGTACTCCTTATTGCTGATACCATGACCTGTCATTCAGACCACACCTGCCTTCCCTCATGGAACTCTGCTGTCTGCTTGTACTCACAACAACAGTGGGCGCCATTCAGCCATCAAAAGGAAAAGGGCAGCTGTGGACAGCAAGGACTTTGGTGAATAGAGGAAGTAAGTAGGAGTGAGATTAACTCCTGGAAAAAAATGAATTCAACAACCAGCCCAGACTGTATAATCACCTGTGACAAGAAAAGCCACACTGTCAAAAGTGAAGGGACTTTGAAATCAACAGCTCCGTGGGCTCTGGGAGAGAAGTTTGAGGGAATTGCAGCTGATAGCAGAAATAGACAGTCTGCACCCTTCTAAACAGTGTATTGGTTCAGTATTAGGAGTGGATGGGAAGGAAGCATGCTAACAAAAAAGGCTAAGAGGTGGGAAATCAGCAATAGCTCTCATGAACACTGTGACGTGTCTCTACAAAGTAAAATAAAACTTCCACCATCAGTTTATTTGCGTGTGTGTGTGTGTGTGTACACTGTAGAAAACAGAGGACAATTCACAGGGTGTAAGTTTTCCTTCTACCATGTGGTTCCTGGTGATGGACTCAGGGGGTCATGCTGGACCACGAGTGTGTTTCCCTGCTGAACCACCTCACCAGTCTTTTGTGCAGTAATTATTGGTGCACGTGAACAAGCTCGGGTCAAACATCCAGATTGCTGCTGCTGGTTTTCAATTTCCTTAGCATCAAACACTGTGTGCTACTGTTTCAAAGAACTGGCTTAGCTGGTATCATCCCTTTGATTAGCAAATAATGCATTTATGTTAATAGAAAATATTTCAGTGCCTAAGAGATGGCTCCGTGGTAAAGGTGCTTACCACGAAGCCTGACAAGCTAGGGTGGATCTCCAGGACCCAGATGGCGGAAGGAGAGAACCAGCTCTCACAAGTTGTCCTCTGAACTCTGTAGGAGTGCCGTGGCACATGTTCAACTCCCCCCACACACAGACACAAAATAAATGTCAAAATTGTTTTAATTTACAAAAATAAATATTTCAGAACAGTCATAGCTTAGCTGTAGGGATACCTCCTAAGAAAGGCTTCCTCTGAGATTTTATTATGTGACTATCATAGATATCACAGGCAGTCTCCTGAACTTTCATCAAGTATTTTCATTCTTTTGATGATTGGTTTTGGCCCTGAATTTGGCCAGTGGGGGCTCCTTTGAACTGGCTTTCTATTTCCTTTGAACGTGGACCTATTATTCTCTGAACACTTTATTTTTTGTCACGAGATGGTCTAGACTCAGCTTGATCTTTCCTCGCCCTTGTCCTGCATCAGTGAGAAGGGAACCCTGGCTCCTTTTAATGGAGGATAAATGGAAAGGCAACCTCTGCGGACCAAACATGTTCAGTGCTGTATGGATCTGTAGCTATCTCCATGCCTGCCCTTGCTCATGCTTTAACGTCCTCAGCCTCATCCCAAACTTCTAGCTCTTCCTCCTTCCATCTTTGTAAATACCATTTTAGATGGTGAAAAACATTGACCTTCCGGTCTCCAGTACATCTACCGATTTTCTCAATAGACTAATGTATTTTCCAAATACAACCAATCCCCCACCTCCAGGTGCTTCTTCTCCTTCATGTCTCTATATCTTCCCCATGTTCCTGCCGCTCACCCATCATCATCACAACACTCCCTGCTCCACACAGCCCTGCTTCCATGCGTGAAGGAGAAGGGAAAGGAAAGGAACTCTGGAAACTTTCCCCAAGTGGATCCGTGTATGTGAGTAAATTTGCACATCACTGGACTACACAATATTTGCAGGTAAGCCTGGAGTCTAAACTGTCCAATTCACTACATGACATGCTCTTGAAGCATCTTTTTGTTGTTTCTGGGATCCTGTGGTTGAAAGATTCCTAGAAATGGCAGAAAGTCATACATTTTCAGGAAAAACATGTTTATATTATCACAATAAATTACTGTGTATTGGGATGTTTAAAAGACACACCTTTATTTTTTCACAATTTCAAAGAGTAGAAAGCACAGAACAAGGTGAGAGCAGATCCAGTGTCTGCTAAGGACTAGCTTCCTGCTTTGCAGAAGATCGTCTTTATTAAGTTTTTATTATCCTATATGAATTATATGTAATAATGGGTTTTATTATGACATTTTCACAATATGTATTCCCTTTGACTTTCTTGTGTGTGTGTGTGTGTGTGTTTGGTGGTGACCTCAAGAGTTTTTAGGAACTTGATAGGAAGCTATTGCAGGAATGTGGTCAACTTACCAGTGGCTACACCACTCAAGAAAATGTCTCTCCCTCCCGCATCATCTATCCACTACCTAAAATACTTAGAAAGGGGCAAAACCTCGTGAGTCACTCGCATCCCATGACAACACTGATGCCTTTGTGCAGTTGTAGCGCTAGCAGCCACAGCTCCAGAGTTAAACAACTGTCATGTTGTGCCTGGAAGACAGTTCCATGACACTCTCCCCCTCCCTCCAACTCTTACATTCTTTCCACCCCTCCTTCTGCAATGTTTCTTGAGCCTTAGAGAGGATGATATGGGTTTATGATTTATGACTGAGCATTCAACACTCACTTATTCTCAGAGTTTTGATCAGTTATAAATCACTGACCAGTGGGAAAAAAAGAAGTTTCTATGTCTAAAGCCAATAGCACCACTAATACATGGGCATACAAATAAATATTTAGCTCGGCATGGTGGTGCATGCCTTTAATCCCAGGATTGGGGAGACAGAGGCAGGTGGGTTTCTGTGAGTTTGAGGCCAGCCTGGTTTACAAAGAGAGTTTCAGGACAGCCAGGGCTGTTACACAGAGAAACCCTGTTTTGAAAAATAAATGAATAAATAAATAAATATTTAGAAGTCAGTTTGACAGGTAACACTATCACCACTTAGCAGTACAACAGCAGTATTTTCCCAGCTAGGGCTTATTACATAACCAGATTTACAATAACAGATACAGATTCCCTCCTGTGTATCAGGTGCCAAATCCAATCAGAAAGCAGTTGGTCCCCCAGATAGTCTTGCTATTGTACCAGTGAACACATTGTGCCTGACCATATGGTTTTGTTGCATACATGATCCACAACTTAGTAAAACTTTTCTCTCTCAGAGCTAGTGACAGGAAGAAGGTTCTGGCTTGATTCCCTGTGTAATGCCATGGCAGCGTGTGGGAGAGCATCTTCATGTTGCTTCCTCACGTGATGAAGATTAGAGAGAGGGAGAAAAGGCAAAGGGAGATGATTAGAGAGAACATAAGGAGTCTTTTCTCATAGGGCACTAATCTCATTCATGAGAGCCCACACTCATGATCTTATTACTTTCCCAAGGCTTCACTTCCTATACCATCAAATGAGGGCTTAAAATTCCAACATACAAATTTAAGGGCACAAACATTCATTCCACAGTAAATAGCAAAAGAGCAAAAACAAAAGCTGCTGAGAGAAAGTGCATCATTTGTCCTCGGGATGGCCCGAGCCATGCCTCCTCAAGCCTTGTGTGCCTCTTTAGAGTATGCTGGGTTACTGCTCCCCAAGCTAACCCACAGTCAACTTTATTTGACTCCTAGTTTATGAAGAACACAACTAATTTATGACTTGATTGAAAGCTTCTCTCCAAATCTAATGATATTCTTGTACTTTTCCATTTTGGAGAGTAAACTGCATTCCAGGGAGTGAACACACCCAGCAGATTCAGTTTTGTCTCATCCCAACCTTGGCCCATAATCTGCTCTTGGACCCCTACTCTGCAGCCTCATGAGTGTCTTTATTTAGTCTTTACCACATGGCTAGGTAAGAACCATAAATCCAACACTAAAGTCCACAGACCAGAACTAGCAGGTAGAGCCACAGCCATCCACCTGAGCCAAAGTTATTACATTTCCTTCAGCTTCTCATGAATAAAGAGACCTGTGAAATTATTTATTCTGGAAACAAAACTAAAATCAAGCTAATAGGAAAGGAGAGAGGATGATTGAATTCTGTTATTGCCTTTCCTGGCTCCCTATGTTGCTTAGAGAAGGCCATAAGACCTTGTTTGTGCTGTTCATTTTCATATTTTCATGCTTACATTAAAGCCAAAAGGAAAGCTGAGACTGGCTCCAGATGAAACATCTCTCTGCCTGGAAAAGGAGTACTTTGTTCCAGAGCCATAACTGGTCCGGCCCTGCAGAGCAAACTCACACAATAAAGGAAGGCTGAAGGTTACACACTGAGAACTGGACAACTTGAAGTCATTAAAGTTTTGAAAAGGCTCCACAGAAGATCTGGTCAGTATTTAGTTTGTTAGTAACAAAAGGCTGGCCTTTGAGATCTCCCACCCTCTAAGTTCAGGAACTAAGACTGGCTTGGCAATGTATTAGAATCACATTAAGAAAGACTATAAAAGCACAAAGATTATACTAGTCGAGGGATGAAGAAACTCAATGAAAGGCTCCACTTAGGTGTGGGTATGAACTTTGGCCCTGCATTGTATTGACACCTTGGTCTCATGAACACATCACTTAGAAAGGATGCCAAGACAGCAGTGTGCTGGAATTGGTTCACACTGGTCCATAAGAACAGATGACTGTTAAATGTTCAGAAAATTCTTAAGCAGGCTACTAAACTGCAGTCATCTTGAGCTTGAGTATGAAGGGAGTATTGAAGCCACAAGACTAGATAAATACTACAAACTGGAACTTTGTTTTCAGATCCCTAGTTCATCACCATCCTTCTTCCGATCTACAGAAACACTCTTCTCCAAGAGGAGATGATGGGCTTAGAAGGAATGTAATGAATGCCATAAGAAAAGACAACATGTTGGCTCAAGGCCAGACTCTGGAAGAGAGCAAAGCCATTTGGTGTCGTGAGGAGGCTCCTGCTGAGAGGGGTACTTGAGAAAAGGGAAGAAAAAGAACATTTACATCTCATCTAGCCAGCCTTGGTCCCTATGCCCCTTCTCCCCAGCCAAGGCAATGCCACCCCCTCCCCCCCACACCCGAGTTCACTTTCAAGGGAGAGGCAAAGGGAAGGAGGAAGACAGGAAGGCTGCTGACACAGAGGTCTGGCTTCCTGGGATGGAACGGTTTGGAAGGTTAGGCAACACCACCCACCCTCTTACTTCCCAACCGGTAAGATGGCACCGAAGTTACATAGGCAGTGTGACTTGGCCAGTGTCTGGCCCATTCCCCCTCCAGTGTGGCACATGCTGTGTTTTTCTTGATCTTGGCCATTCCCTCTGCGCTGTCTCCAATGTGATTACAAAGACAGGAAGCAGGGAAGAATTGAAGCTGATTAATCCCCCTCTCCCATCCAGTACATTGAGGGGAAAGTGCTATTTGTCCTAAGTTGAGTTCCAAGCTATGATTTTTCACTCACAACCTTTCCTCCCTAGGAGACTACCAACAAAATTAACTGGTGATTTCAATTCTTTCCAGATGGAAAAAATGTTGATGTCATCCTGAGCCCTGCCTCTGCGAGAGTTGTTTTATTCTGCCTCGTATAAAAGGGGCAGCCTAGATGGAGGTGTCAGAGTTGGAATGAGTCCCTGAGACCAAACAGGCCCCTCTGGAGCTATTTCCTCCATGTCAGGGTTGCACCTCTCACACTGAGAAAAGAAACTTGTGCTGTGGCTACACCAGCTGTGTCTTCTCAGGGACTTGAAGACTCAGTTTCATACCGGCCATCCAAGCCTTGTCATCAACATTAAACTCACATTATATTTTAAGATGAGAGATTCTTATTAAGCCAGAGTAAATAAATCCTTGGTGAGAGAACAACTCCATGCTGGTCCCCTGAGGTATGGCTGGAATGTATAGTTTATTGTCCTGTTGCCTCTCTGATTGCAGCAGGAGTCACAGGGGAATAGCGAGTCTACCTGATCAACGGGGCCTTTCTTGGCCACAGAATGGCAAGACTTTCCTTTAAAGAGACCTTTTGGAGGGCTAATGGTATGGGGAGAATGTATTATTGCAGATCAGTTTTCAAGATCTTATTTTGTGTCTACTGATTATAAAATAGATTTCATGGGCCAGTTCATCATCAATAGGTGTGTCCAGATGGTGCTCTTCCCACACTTGGGAAAATGACAGGAACTGCAGGAAGCTAGAAGAAATAAAAGCAGAAAACGTTTCCTATACAGTTACCCTGCGACCACATATTCACTAGCCCCCTTCTCTCATGATAAGCAAGCTTCATAACTCTGCTGGGTTGGCGCTTTTACTCTGTGAGGAAATGTCCCGAACATGACAAAACCACAGAAGAGTTTTTATTGAGAGAGGATAGAATGAGATGTGACAGGCCTGTGGGAAACACACATGATTAAGAGAAAAAAGACTCATACAACATGGTGCCAGCTTTATAAAGGGTGGGCCGCGCATGCGTACAGGAACTCGTGTGGCTACTCCACACATGCGTGTAGATTACATGGCCGCACACGCTTTACACAACCATGCAAAGCCACGGAGTCCTATTCACGAGAGATGTTTTGACCTGGAAATGGCAATTTTGAACTGCAAATAACTAGGCGGTCCACCAGGCAAGCCCAACTGTGTGGGCATGTTGTGACTTCATATCAGTTGGAGCATGGCCAACTACTCCAATTGCCTGGGAGTAAGAGATTTGGGGCTTTTTGTTGTTGCTGTTGCTGTTTTTTGTTTTGCAAGACAGGGTCTCTGTGTAGTCCTGGCTTTCTTGGAACTTGCTCTGTTGACCAGGCTGTCTTGGAACTCAGTGATCCTCCTGCCTCTGCCTCCCAAGTGCTGGGATTAAAGTCATGAGCCACCATGCTCAGCACATAATTTTAGTTTTAAAATCAGAATGGGATTGACTGAACCTGAATGCCCTCTGCATCCCAACTTACTAAGAAACTCAAAACCCACTAAATTAAAAAAATTACTAAAAATTACGTGCTATCTGTCAGCAGAATTTGAATTTGTCCTCTAGCCCGACTTCGGGGGTAAGATGTCACTTTTAGTGACTATATTAATTATTTTTCTCATTGCTGTGACAAAGCACATGACAAAAGCAACTTAAAGGAAAAGCAGTTTATCCTGGTTCATGTTTTTTTTTTTTTAGTTTTTTCGAGACAGGGTTTCTCTGTGTAGCTTTGCACCTTTCCTGGAACTCACTCTGTAGACCAGGCTGGCCTCAAACTCACAGAGATCCGCCTGTCTCTGCCTCCCAAGTGCTGGGATTAAAGGCGTGCGCTACCACCGCCCAGCTTGGTTCATGATTTTATGGGACAAAGTCCTCCGTGGCAGCAACGGCATGGTGGTGGGAACAAGGGGGCAGCTGTCACGTTGCATCTATAGTCAAGAATTAAGCAGAGATAATTGCAAATACTCAGCTTGCTGCCTTCCTTTTACCTTTCACTCAGCCCAGAGCCCTAGTCCATGGGATTGCACTACCCATAGTCAAGGAACATTTTCCTTCCTCAGTTTAACTTCTCTGGAATGCCCCCTCCCCTGAGACATAGCAATATAGCCAGATGGTGTCTCCCAGGTGATTCGAAATCTAGTCAGAGTGATAAAGGAGATCAACCATCTCTATGGTTTATACTGCCATTTTGTGTACTGACAGAGAAAGATGTGATCATGGTAGACATGCAGCTGTTTCTTTGTAGTCCTCAGCAATGAAGGAAAGAAGGAAACAGCTCTGACCCCTTGGGTTAGAAAGACTTCCTGAATTCCTTCAGGACTGTAAAGACTAGGTCATGAATAGGGAAAGTGTGCATTCCAGTTTTCCCATCCCATTCATGTTTTGTTGTCTTGTTGAACCACTGAGTGTTGTTCTCTTTCATTTTCAAAAAAACTTCTTGGTTGATCCTTGTCTTCGTTAGGGTTTCTATTGTTGTGAAAAGACACCATGACCATGGCAATTCTCATAAGGAAAACATCTAATTGAGGAGGCTCACTTATAGTTTCAGAGGTTCAGTTCATTATCATCATGGCGGGAACACAGCAGCATGCAGGCAGATGTGGTGCTGGAGGAATAGCTGAGAGGTCTACATCTTGCAGGCAACTGGAAGTTGACTGAGACACTGAGTGAAGCTTAAGCAAAAGACCTCAAAGCCTGCCTTCACAGTGACACACTTCCTCCAGCAAGGCCACACCTACACCAACAAAGCCACACCTCCTAATAGTGACACTCCCTTTGGGGGCCATTTTCTTTCAAACCACCACAATTCTCAAACAATCACAAGACTCAAGTCCCTGGGGGCTCAGAGAATATCATGCAGAGTTGATGGCCTATGAGAAGGTAGAATGTATAAAAAAAGAAACGGACAAACTTGCCCATTTGTATAGACAGACATCTGGAGAAATACACAAGAATGTGTGCTGAAGGTGAGAGAGCAGGATGGAAGACAGAGAATGCAGGGTAGGCTCCTATAGGTGCACCATTCAGAGACTGACTCTGGAGCCAAACTATATGCCTGAGCATCCAAGAGTGGCTGGAAGGGTCTTGATGATGGAAGTACATCTTTGTATTATTATTATTATATTACTATTATTTTATTTTATCTTATGTTTATGGGTATTTTTCCTGCATGTGTGTCTGTGCCCATGTGCATGCCTGGTATCCCCAGAGGCCAGAAAAGGCTGTCAGATCCCCTGGAACTGGAGTAACGGACAGTTGAGCTACCATGTAGGGCAGAGTCCTCTAGAAGAGCAGAGTTAAAATGAGATTTGGAAGACGTGTCCACCATTATAAGCTTTGACACCAATATAACTTATGATATTCGCAAATGTGATGTTACTTTTAATGTTCAATGAAATGCATCATTTTTAACAAAGAAAGAAGTCAACAGTTCAGATAGCTGCAATAACTCAGTGAACTAGTATTTTGCAAATGGCCACTACATGATGTTACAAAGCAATACAACAGCCTATCAGAGTTCAAGACTAATCAATGAATTTCAACCGAATGAAAAATTGATAGAGTGTCCTTTTCATGTCGTAATAAACCTTTCAAACACTGTTAGTAAGTTTTGGTATTGTATCAAGGGAATGTTTGTTAAACTTCTCAGCATTAAATTTTAGAAAGGATATAAGGTAAGTATAGATATTACCCAAATAAAAGTTCTTTAGAGTTCTCTGTAATTTTCAAGAATGCTAAGGAGTCTGAGACGAGAACATTTGAGTTAGAATGCTAAAGAGGAAGCTATGGAACAGTTTTATGAGATCTGAATGCAAATGTAGATTTATCATGTAATCCTGTTCCCTCCTAGCATGTCCCCCAAGAGCAGTGGTTCTTAACCTGAGGGCTGCAATCCCTTTGTGGGAGGGGGTCATATATCAGACATCCTGCTTATGAGATATTTACATTGCAATTCCTAACAGTAGCAAGATTACAGTTCTGAAGTAGCAACAAAATAAATTTATGGTTGGGGGTCACCACAACATAAAGAACTGTATTAGGGGATGCAGCATTAGGAAGGTTGAAAACCACTGCCCAGGAGGGTTCAGAGGACATTTGAGTTACCCTTTCTCCAAGAAACACATTCCTAGGAGGTGTTCCTATCAAACACTTCTTATACGCCATCTAACTGATCCAAAAATTCCAAAGTAAGGCAGTGAGTGGGGCTACATGTTAATTCATTATGAATTCAGTGTGAACGATTGGATCTTAGAGAGGCAGAATTAATCACCCAAAACAAAGGGGATACAGTCACAGTCATGGGCAATGGAGCCAAGGCTGTAAGCATAATTATTGGAACTCAAGAATCTCCTAGTGTCAGGTAGTTCACTTTGGTGGCTGTATTAGTCACCACTGCAGTGACCCTAAAGCTTAAGAGATGGACAGTCTGCTGGAGTCTTAACTTGTAAATTCAGAAGGGCTCCTGGTTTTTTGAATCTGTGGATAGACATATGTGGCCACTCAAGCAACTTACCAGACTTGAGTAGTTCATAGATTCAGAACTTTAAAGAAAGGGGTGCTATGACTTCTTAGGGAAGTTCCCAGGATGCAGTTTAAAAAAGCCAAAACTGTAGATTGTAAATTATCTCCCTAACTTTTCCTTCCTGAAATGTGTCCCATAGCATACAACACTTTTGATATATATATAGTGTGTGTGCTATAGCTATCTATCTGCCTCCTTAACAAGAAATGCTTGGAAAATTCATTATTTTGAGTACTAAGTCATCAATACCTAATGTGGTTTAATCTAGAAATATAGTTGTTCTGGTGATTGGAAATGTCTCAAAGTTAATCAAGAGTGACAGCCTGGGAGCTGGAGAGGTGAGTTTAGTGGTTTATGTCACAGGCTGTTCTGCCAGAGGACCAGGGCTGGATTCCCAGCATCCACGTGGTGGCTCACAAACATCTATACCTCCATTTCCAAGAGATCTAAAGCTTTTCTCTGCCTTCTGCAGGCACCAGGCACAAAACAGTGCACAGACATACATGCAGGCAAAACACTCATACATATAAAACGAAAATAAAATAAAAGGAGGGGGCTTCTGCTTTAAAGACTAGTTCCAAAGCTAGGCACTGAGAGTTCGATGTTCATTCTTTATGTTTAGGGGCACAGTTTAAGAGATATGGCTACGTTATGCCTCCTTCCTGTCAGGCAGTGAGCCAGGGCACAGAGGAAGAATAACTGGTGAGAGCTTTTGGTCCTCATGAAAATTCCTTTAAAAGACAGGAAGGGAAGCTGCCCTTGGGAGCCTTTCCATCCACAGTTTGTCCTCTACCTCATCCAAATTGAACTGTGACCAAGGATCTCATCCAAGCCTCTTTTTTCACTGCTCTGTTTTTCCTGGAGAAACCAGTTTTGTCTCCTCCGCCGCAGCCGCAGCTCTGAATGTGTTGAGTGCTTATGCTAATCAGCGATCTGGCACCCATCTACTGATTCTTTGCTCTGATTATTTATTATTTATACTGTGTGGTAAGTGCAGATGGCATTTTGCAAGGCGTGGGACTTGGAGAACGAAACCTGAGCCTTGAGGCGTTGACTGTCTGATTTAGACATAAACAAAGCACCGAGTGAACAGAGAACCATCGCCTCTACTTGATGTGGTTGGGAAGCAGGGGAAAAATTGGAAGGCCAAGAAAAAGAACCAGTGGTACAGAGGGATTTGGAGAAATACATACAGGAGAAGACACCTACCCAGGGGCTTTAAAAGAGAACAAGAGCACATGGAGCGGGAAAGTCACAGGAAAAAGAAAAACAGAGATCTTTGTGCTTTTAAAAAAATGATTAAACTTCTTTATTTACTGTTAGTGTGTATGTGTGCTTACACACATGCCACAGCAAGAGTGTGGAGGTCTGAGGACAACTTGTAGGAATTGGAAGCACTTACATGGGTCCCAGGGATCAAACTCCAGTTGTCAAGCTTGGTGGCAAGTGCCCTCACCTGCTGAACCATTTCATTGACCCTGCTTTTGTCTTTAGATTGGAGAGATGAAAGACAGGGATGGCCAAAGAAAATATTAATGACCTTGAATGAAGGTGACAAGGTCAAAGACTAGTGTTTGACTTCTGGATAAGAAAGAATAGGATGCTGATTAAAGTGGGAAGAGTCAGAAATGAGCTGCATGATAAGAGAAAGATGGGAAGCTAGGATGATGAGATTTTATTAAGATTCATTTTGTGTGGGGGCTAGAGAGATGGCTCCATGGTTAAGAGCACTGGCTGCTGTAGCAGGAATCTTAAAAGTTCTTATTAATAAAATCAAACCTGAGGCCAGTTATTGGGGTGAATGCTGGAAAATCAGAGAAGCAGAACAAGCCACAGCTTCCTCACCTCACCAGTTCCTCAGATGATCCTGTTTCCTCAGACTGGAAGCTTCTGAGTCCTCATCCAAATGGATCTCAGCTGAACTGTGCTGCTCAAAGCCTAAAAGCTTAACTAGCCAAATGCTTCTAGTTTCTGGCCCTCACACCTTATATACCTTTCTGCTTTCTACCACACTCCCTGGGATTAAAGGCTTGCTTTCTGGGATTAAAGGCATGAGCCACCATGCCTGTATCCTTGAACAGATGGATTTCTGTCTCTGGAATGCTAGGATTAAAGGCATGTGCTTACACTGCCTATCCTCATGTTTAATATTGTGGCTGTTCTGTCTCTGACCCCAGATAAGTTTATTAGGGTGCACAATATTTTGGGGAACACAATACCACCACAGGCTGCTCTTCCAAATCTCCTGAGTTTGATTCCTAGCAAGTACATGGTGGCTCACAGCCATCTGTAGTGGGATCTGATACCTTTTTCTGGAATAAAGGCATACATGCATATATACATAAAATAAATAAATAAATAAAATCTTTAGAAAAAAAGATTCATAGTGTGTGTGTGTGTGTGTGTGTGTATACCACATATGTGCAACTTGTGTACACATCCCAAAGAAGCCATAAAAGAAAGGGTATTGGATTATCCAGCTCTAGACTTAGAGGCAGTTGTAAACTGCCTAACATGGGTTCTGGGAGATACTAACGTTGAACTCAGGAACATCTGGAAGAGCAGTAAAGGCCCTTAACCACTGAGACATCTCTCCAGCCCCACAGTGATGAGATTTCTAACATGGATCAAGGTCCTGGCCATTTCTCTTGAGTTCTGCACCTGACCTTGACATTTTAGGTTCAGAAAGTCCTCTTACTGAATTACACTGACATCCATACCTTCAATGTCTTACTCAAACCACTAAATTTCACAAGAAGCTGAATAGAAACAGAGATTTAGATGTATTGATCCAGAGTGATTGACAGTAACAGGATAGGGCAAGACATAGTGTCACACACCTGTAATCCCAGCACATAGGAAATAGAGGCAGGAGATTAGGAGTTCGGGGCCTGACTCATCTATAGCAAGTTTGAGGCCAGCTTGGGCTACATTAGACTCTGTTTAAAGAAAAACCACCATCATCAGGAACAGCAGCAACAACAAAAAATGCAGGGTCTAAAAGATAGGTCAAGAGGTAGACCAGTTGTTTTAGTGTGGTAGAGTATAGGCTCTGGATAAAGATAGTTTGAGAAGGTAAAGAAGCTGGTGTCAGGAAGAGAAAGTAGTGAGTAAACAGTATCTAAGAACAGAACTTCATAGAACACAAAGCAAAAATGGGCAGAAATACAGGGAGAAATAAGTAAATCCATACTTGCAGTTGGAGCTTTTAGCAACTTTTCTCAGCAATTGATAAAACTAGTGGAGATGGAGTCTCTTTGAAAAACATATTTAGCATGTTGGCCAAATGAATAGACTATTTACTTAGTCTTTGCAAAATACATGAATTTTTAGAGAACAGGAGATGCTCTGGCCCTAAATCATATACAGTTTGCTTGGATAAATGATGTCTAGCAAGTGTGCCTCTTGTCTTGGGTCCTCAGGTCAAGATCACATTACAGTTGGCCTTGCATTTGTTGCAATCATCCTGATGTAGATGTAACCAGCTTGTTAAATAAGAAACACAGAACCAATTGCAGAGTTAAAAACCTTACCCTTCACTGCTTCTGCTGTTCTTCCTCTCCGCAAGAGACCTACTTCTGTGCGTCCTGTCTATTTATAGACTGTTCTGTTTTCTCATTGGTTGTAAACCCAGCCACATGACCTCATCACTGCCTGTTTGTACAGACCTCCAGGTCTTCTATGGTTGGTATTGAGATTAAAGGTGTGTGTCTGCCGTGCTGGCTGTGTCCTTGAACACACAGAGATCTACCTAGCTCTGCCTCCCAAGTGCTGGGATTAAAGTCATGTACCACTACCGCCCACCTTCTGCTCTGGCTTGCTCTAACCTCAAGGCAACTTTATTAACATACAAATAAAATCACATTTCAATACAAATAAAATATCACTATATCCTGATTCTTTTTTTTTTTTTTTTTTTAATTTTTTTTTCCATATGGGTACTGGGAATTGAACACGGGTCTAGCAGAAGAGCAGCCACTGCTCCCAACCACTGAGCCATCTCTCCAGCCCTTATTCTGATTATTAAGTAATGATCCTAGGCTTTCTTTGCAAGGCTTAGGAAGCACTCCATTCTATCAAGCCTAGAAATCTCCTTTGTAATTGGGTTGTTTTTGAGATATCATGCTGCCAATATTAATGGCATCGCTGTAAACAGAACAGAGAAAATTCATTTCCCAATGACTCTCTCCACATGGACATAAAATATTCTGTACCTGAGGCCTGAAGCCTTGGGTCTCGACTTCTCCCACAAGCCCACTTTCCTGGTGTGTCACTGTTAGTAGGTAATGTCAAAGCCTGACTCAGTTTCCTTATCTGGATAACCCCCCAAGGATTGCAGTGTGAAAACTTCTTATAAAAACTATGAAGAGGCCGGGTGGTGGTGGTGCACACCTTTAATCCCAGCACTAGGGAGGCAAAGCCAGGCAGATCTCTGTGAGTTCAAGGCCAGCCTGGTCTACAGAGTGAGATCCAGGACAGGCACCAAAAACTACATAGAGAAACCCTGTCTCAAAAAGCCAAAAAAAAACTATGAAGGACTATACACATATCATTGAGAAATTTTTAATTTAGTTGTTTTTAATTTGTTAATGTTAGCACTGTAAACATAAGAAAAGATATTTGGGGCCAGTTCCCAGCCTCTGGGCTTCAAATACAAAGCAGTCTCACATGAGTTGAAACTATATAATGAAAAAATATGAGTTGGAAAGTTTATTGTGAAATCAAACCCATAAGAAGCTTTGATTTTGTGTGGCAGGACAGATAATAAAAGATATAACTGCCACATTTAAAGTCTACCCAAGGAGGGGACAGAGGGAAAAGTTGGGAATAAGCTTTGGAAATATGGGAGAAGATGTCAGATGACATTGATCCTACAGAAAGGTGCAGCCAGCTGCCTAGTAATGTTCTATCATGCCAACAAACTTTGAACTAGAGATGTGATTTCCCTAAACCTGTTTCTCCATCTCAGAGTCTAAGGTAATAATGAAAACCACCCACCATTGTCCAGAGGCTGAATTCTTGTTTACAAATGCTCAGGGCAATTTGGAAGGTCAAGGGTTTATGTCTCCAGCGCACTAGTTAGAAAAGCCAAGAAATCATCAGAGAAGAATTATCATCTCCCTCTAGCCTTTTGTGGGATCTCTCTTTTGTCTTATAAGGGAAGAAAAGCAAGTCAGAAGATCACACTCCACTCAAGTCCTCTCTCTGCAGTCACTCTTCCAAAGGAGGAGAAGGCTGGAATAGGATGGCTCAGATTCCCTCCTCGGGAGACGTCCTTCCCTAGAAACATGACTGGGGAAGAGGAAGGCTGTGGGTTAGGGAGGGGAGGGAGGGGTGGCTGGCTGCAAGCTCCACAGGCAAATGCTCTTCCTTCTCTTGCTCTACCTTGGACCTCGTGCAAATCACAAACCCACTCAGCTTCAACCTCAGCGCAACTGGGAGGGAAACACTGCTCTCTGGGAGGTCAAGTGAAAATTAATGAGCTGTGCTTTCTTGGAGTTCTCCATTGGTACTCCAGCATTTCTGCCGTGATTGGCTGCACACTTCTGGACCTTATGTCTTTCTAGCCCATGACCTTAACATTCTCCCGACGGAAATGAACACAAAAAGATGGCAAAAGTTTATAGAGCACCAAGGTTTGGAGATTCTGGGGGCATTTCTGAAGACATCCCCGGAACACACACACACACACACACACACACACACACACACACACACACACACACACACACTTTTTACCGCCTTCCTTTCCGCCATTGATGCTTTTGCTCTGTGACTCTCTGGCTCTCACTCTGGCCCTTCCTGTTTCTCTGCCTCATTTCCCTCAGGTATCCCGAACTTGTGAAAAAGAAGTTTAGCAGAGATGTCATAAAGTTAACCACCTTGCACCCTCTCTGGGGAAATAAAAATCTTTTAACTATGGCAGCCATCAAGCTCATTAGGGCCCCCCTCCCTCCCCTGCCTCCTTCCCATTGGGTCACTAACGAGTTACAATGTTTTTCTCTTGCCTCCTGTTCCCCTTGTTTTGGGGTTTTGTTCTCTTCTTCCTCATTGCTTCTGTCACTGGCTCCATCTCAGAAGCATGGGTTGCCCCCAGCCCCTACCCTCCCCCCCAAGACCACTTCCACCCCCCTTACCCCATCTCCCAATCGGACTCAACTGTCAAAAGATGTGCATGCTGCCTGCTACAAAAGCACACATCAGTTCTGAAAGGGGATAAATATGATCGGGGCACAATTATAACACTGCACACTTGTTAACCAGGAAAATCCAGCAGGGCTTGGGGGCAGGGAGAGAGAGAAACTTGAGAATAGAGGCTGCCTGGGTAGGAGCCCCTGGGGAGAACACAGAAGGGGGGCCCTCCAGCAGCCACCATCAATTATCCAGGCTGGTTTTGTTTTGTTTTGTGAGGTCTGAACTGAGCCTCAGCTGATGGGGCAGGGGTGGCTAGGGGGTGAATAAGGGATTTTACCCAAACCAGTGACTCTGAATGGAGGTCTTGGGCTCAGTGGAGGGGGCCTCAGCAGTGAGAGGTTGAAAAGAGGGCCTTTGGGCTGTGAGAAGGAAAGGGGGGAGGTGGGGCTGGGTGGGGGCTGGGAGAACATTTTGAGGTGGGAGGGGTGGGGGGGGAAGCAGGAGAATAGCACAATAATGGGGGAAAGGAGGCCAGCTCCTGAGCTCTCCTTGCTCACAATGTGTCCCATGTGGTTCTCTTTATCTCAGCCTTTCAAGAGTCAATACAGGGAGCTTTTTTATTTTCAACTCTAAGTGTATAGCTACCCCACCTCCCCATCACACACAGCACAACCACACACACACACACCGCACACACATGCACAAACTGAAAGTATGAGAGAGTTAACAACATACCTAAAAGATCCCGAAAGTTGTTTCTTCAGGACAACATTGCTAGATCTTTCATTTGTCTTCTATTTCACAGTTCCCCCACTTCTCTCTGCCTCTCTCTTCCAGCCTGCCTGTTCCCTCCTTCCTCCAGGATACACCCTTCCATCTCCCTCCTCCAGAGACACCTCAGAAACTCAAGAGAAGCTGAAGGGCTTATTTGTGACAGACTCTCAATTGGTAGCTCAGGCTGTCCTCGAACTCACAATCCTCTTGCCTCAGCCACTTGAATGATGAGAGTATAGGTGTACACCACCATGTCCTGCTATAAGAAGGTTCTTGACTCTCTGGGAAGTAAAAACATAGTGATAGAATGGTCTGCAACAAAGAAAACCAAAAATAAAAGATTAGAACAAACCCACGCTTGAATATTAGACTGTTAGTATATATAAACTATCAAATAAAACATATCTATTAGATTTTTTAAATTTTGTATGTATGGCATTTTGCCTATATGGAAACATGTGTACCCGATGCATGCCTGTACCTTTAAAGGTAGAAGAGGACATAGATCTCCTGTAACTGGAGTTTGGATGGTTGTGAGCTGCCTATTGATGCTGGTAACTGAATCTGGTCCTCTGCAAGAGAAGCAAATATTCTTAACCACTGAGCCATCTCTCCAGCCTCCATGCAAATATTTTTGATGGTGGACTTCTCCACAATAGGTAATCCTCAAATGAACAAAACCCTTTTCAATTTGTTCTTGGGACTGAAGCAGTCACAGGCTCTGAGCCTACTTAGCTGACCAGATTCATCATTTATCTATTTTTCCAACACTATTGCTACATAGATTATCATTGGGTACTTACATCTGAAAGGGTAAAACATCCTTAACCAAGGGTGAAAACCACACTACACGCAGAATCTCATCCCACCAACATTTGCACTCAGTAGCCTGGAATGGGACTCTGTGTGTGTGTGTGTGTGTGTGTGTCAGAGAGAATGAGAGAGATTCAGTCATTTAAGACTATGAATTCCCCTCCCATTGGGTTAAAGCGACATCAGGAAAAAAAAAGAAAGAAAGAAAGAAAAAAAAAAACCACTATGCCATGAAATGTGTCCATTTCTGATACCAAGACAAATCTCATCCTTTTGTTCAAGAAATGAAGAGGAAGGTAAGCACAACTAGAACCGTACCCTGCCATTGCTTATTCCAGGTGCTTTTCCTATGAGCATCCTTGCCCCATTGGATGTGGAAATGAGACTCAGCTGTCCCAAGCAACTTGTTCAAGTCACACACCTGGTAAAGTGGCAGGGCCAAATTTCTGACCTGTGATGGAATGAGACCTTGAGGATGAGGATGGAAGTGAGAGAACAGTCAGAACCCTTCCTGCCAGCCACGGAGATCTTCTGGAGGGGTGGGGGGGGGGGGGGGGCTGGCTCTTTGAAGGTTGCCTTCTCCTTGAGGGCTGTAACTTCTCATCTCTCACAGATCATCTTGTTTCTTCCTCCTAGCCCAAACTTGCCTGCCCAGCAGAGTGTCCCACAGCTGGCCTAGAAAGTAGATGGGTATTGCTTCCCTATCTAATCCTGGACGTTGTAATGAGCATCGCTTTTCGAGTCTTACACGTGTGAGAAAATCACTTAAGCTTCCCTTGGTTGCATGTCTCTCTCTTAAAGGTGCAGCTGTGTGACCAACCTGAGACAACTGGGGAGGATGTAAAGAAGTCGGTGAGGGGATGGCTCCGTAAAATTCCACCCTGATAGCTCCTCAGGGAGCTTGACTTCATGTCCCCATCACATGAGAAGGCTGTCTGCGTTTCCCGACTTCATGGAAGCTCCTCAAGGGCAGAGACACTGCCTCTTCCATCTTCTCTGCTCCCAACCTGCTGAAGTCCAGTGTGTGACGTGTGCAACGAGACACCATCTTTCAGTTTGTTCACAAGTGCCTCTGAAACGGGGAACACAGTCTCTTGAAGGGGGGAACACAGTCTCTCAGTTTTTCTCGCTCACTGTTTCCGACTCATCTCCCTCTCGAGTTTCTAGATTTTTCCCACTTCAGCACTTAGACGCCCTCACTGACAGCCACACTGTCCTGTCTTCATCGACGTCACTGGCAATGGACTGCCTTTTACCTCCAAGTCTGTGGTGCTAATTTTCCCCGCTGCTCCTGGGATACGCCCACTGTCTGTTATCTTCGAGGTCTGTGCTTGTGCTGATATTTGGCAAACCCATGCACGTCCTAACTGCTGTTGTCCGAGACATTTGTTCACCTTTTGGCAATGTCCCAAGACCATGATCAGTCTAAATGGCCCCCATCCTCACACTCTTATCTCAGTTCCCACTTTCCTCTTCCTCGAGGAAACTCCACAGATCCTACCTTGATCATGACGTGCCTGCCACTTCATCTAGTTGCACGGACCCCACCTCTGCACTCTGAGTTGTCCACACAGGGGAAGCCTCTTGACCTGAAAGAGCTGCTCCCTGACCCCACCCTTCCACTGTCTCTCTGCAGCCTTCAGTGCTGTGGGCACCGTTATTCATTAAGGGGGCGCTGTTTATACCATGTGAGAAAAACCACGAGGTACAACAAAATCCACTGTAAGAGTTTGTTGAGGGCAGGAAATAGAAGGGGGTGCTTGGGCCTATGGAAAGATTGTGCACGAAGAGAAGGGATATGTGGAACCTGCTTTCATAGATGTCCCCACACACACATGTGCATATGGACTTTCGTAGCTACGCCATGCAGGCGCATAGGTTTCGTGACCACGCTTCGAGCAAATTGCATGATCATGGGATTATGTAGGAGTAAGGCCCTGGGATGACTAAGCATCTTGCCAGCGCATGCGTGGTCATGGGGGAGTGGCTAGGAATTCTAACAGGCACTACCCACCCTCCACCCTGTTCATTTTCCTCCATTTTATTCTGTGCGATTCCATTTTCCTAGCCCTGCTATTTCTCCTTTCAGACATTTCTTAAGATTAGTGACTCCGTTGAGTTTCCATGGAAACAACTCCCATTTCTGTGGCTTCGGTTAGGGTCTAGTTAGCGTCAGGGCCCTGCTTACAGCTGTCTAATGGATTTTTCCACATTTCTCTCTTACTGGTCCATTAAAGTACCTCAAATTGAATTTATCTCCTTCCCCAACCATTCTCTTCAGCTAATTTCACGACTGCTCTGTGCCCAGCAAGTCAATATAACCTCACATCAATCATGAACATTTACGATCCCATCAGATCTAGTCTGTCCTGTCTCTTCTACCGGAACTATTAAAATTAATCTATTAAGATACTTTGGTTAAAATGCACTCTTCTACTCAAAGCACCATCCATTACTTACCAAATGAAGTCTCAATTTGTTAGCCTCGTATGCAAAGCCTTCCTTAATTGCATCCCAACTTCACTGTTCTTGCTCGTTTCCTCTCTATCCTGTGTGACTCAAACAAATAATTGCTTCAGTGGTAAGCATGTTCTGCTCATAAATTCCCAAACATTTATAATATATATCATAGCTCCACACAATTGTTCATGTCCTATCTACCTGGCACAACCATCACCCTCCCAGCCTAAACTTCCTTTTAGAAGAAACATCCTAAACCAGGCAGTGCTGGCGCTCACTTTTAATCTCAGCACTCAGGAGGCAGAGGCAGGCGGATCTCTGAGTTTGAGGCCAGCCTGGTCTACACAGGGTGAGTTCCAGGACAGCCAGGCTACACAGGGAAACCCTGTCTTGAAAAACAAAAAAGTAAGAAAAGAAAAGGAAATGTCCTGAACTTTCTCAATCTAAAGTAATATTTTCCTCTGATAAATTCCCTTTAATGCCCATAAATATCTAAAAATTCTTAAATTATGCAAATTATCATTTTGTGTTAAATGATTGCTTACATTTTCTTTTGCTATCTTCCTATTTCAAACCTTTGGGGTTTTTCAATCTGAACAACCTCCCCTCCAACTGGCACCCAGCTTTAATGCTTCATAACTGCTGCCTGGACTCTTGTGAGCTTTCATGGATTTATAAATGTCACTTGCTTCCATAAATTGGGTCTCAGACTTGCATATTAATGGAGCAGACACCATAGACAGGGTTAACTCTGTGCAGATATTAATATTCTGTTGTACATTCCTCCCAAACAAAATCCTATTTATTGGTTACTGTAGTGGTGTGAATAAGAATGGCCTCATAGGCTCATATGTTTGAATACTTGACCCCCAATCAGAAGAACTATTTGGAAAGGATTAGGAGGTGTGGCCTTGTTGGAGAAGATGTGCCACTGGGGGTGGACTTTGAGGTTTCAAAAGACTGACGCCATTCCCAGTGTGTTCTCTGCTTCCTGTTTGCAGTTTGAGATGTAAGCTCTCAATTGTTCCTGCCACCATGCCTTTGTTCCGCCATCATTTTCAACTCTAATCCTCTGGTACCATAAACCAAATTAAAACACTTACTTTTCTAAGTGACCTTGCTCATGGTGTTTTATCACAGCAATAGAGAAGTAACTCATACAGTTGACTACACATCTTAGTCCAATTGTGGTGTATTATAACACCAACCAAGTCTCACAGACCAGGCAATTGATAATGAACAGATTTTTATTAGCTCACAGTTCTGGAAGCCGAACAGTCCAATATCAAGGTGGTACCATCTATTGAAGGCCATCTTATTAGGTCATAATCGGGTGGAAGGCCAAGAGAAAAGGGGACCAAACTTGGTCCTGTCATAGTAGCATTAATCCCACCAACAAAGTAAGAGTGAATGTGGCCAAGCCACCTCTTCCACATCCTACCTCTTAATACCATATAATGGCAATTAAATGTCAGCACAAGGGCTGCAGGGAGCAAATGAGTATTCAACCCATAACAGCAGGAAATTGCACATACCTCATCTTATTACATCACTTCCCACTTCTTCTTCAGTAGATTAGGAAAGCAAAAGCTAGGTAGGCAGCCAGTCTGTTTGCCTCCAACCAACCCCAATCATCACAGAGTGTATTTCCATGCTAAAACAACTCCATTGGAGAAGAAAACTCATTGAATAATTTCTGACTCAAGTTTATATAAAAAATACACTGGATAAACAGCTTTGATACATGCAGGCTATGTGTTGATTTATCATTTCATAGCACCTCCTAGATACATTTCCTTTAAAAGATACCTGGACCATAGATTTTTTTTTCCTTATCTGTAGAAACAAATGCATAGTAATTAAATTTTGCTTGTTTAATTGAGATTAAAGACAACTCATCATTGTAAATCATTTTTTAATGTGTGGACAAGGTGGTGAAGTGAGGTCATGCTACTTAGACAGTCAATGGACCAGCAACAGGGGTATCTCTGGAAAGATTCCTAGAAATGTGGTGTCTCAAGACGCTTCTCAGAGTCAGCACTTTCATGAGCTGCTAGGTCATCTGCCAGCATATTAAAGTTTGAAAGGCAGCAGTCATGAGATGGCATTGGCTGCTCACTTCAGATGGCATTAATAAGCAGCTTGACGATTCTGTAGAACTCTTAAGGCAACATGTCCATGGTGATAGGATGACAATATAAAGTAGCTGCAGCTTGCAGACAAACTGCTCTGAGTGGGATCTTCTCGGTAATTCCTTAGAATGCAATAGCCAGGAAACGGATGCCTGCCACCTAACTCGGGCTCTAAGGCTTGCATTGTGGAACCCAGCCCTAACTTGTTCTACCACATTACCCTTTTCTTGGGCCTTCCCACTCTGCCTTTCACAGATCACTGGATGAGACAGAATAGGACTGTTTCTATACTCCAGCCTTTGGGTGCCTTTCTCACTAGGCCAGGCTCCAGGAAAGGAAGAATCGGAGACTAGGAATAACCCAGACATGGAAACTGCTGCAGACGTGTTTTTCTCCAGTGTGTCATCTTAGGCTATTTTTAGCCCATCCTTCTTCTCATATCCATCTGGAGGAACAGGATGACACTCAGCTTTGTGCTGGTTATTTTCTATTAGCCTCTGGTAATTTCCTCTCAAGTTTGTCCTAAACCTGCCTTTGTTTTGCCCCATGAGAAGAGCCTGGTGCTCATGCAGAAGAGCCATGGCAGCAGACCAAAGACGAGCCAACTGTTCTGGTGTGATGAGGGTTTTCCATAACCCTGAAAACACGTTTTAATTCATGTCTAACTCACGTTATTGCACTCCTGCTTGTGGCAGGTGTTTCATTCTAGATGCAGTTTGGTCGGCGAACAGACAGCCTTTTGTCTTCATGAAGGCTCGTTGGAATAGAGGAGGTTTGAAGCACACAAACATAGAGATGAAGAATGTGATTGTAGGCAGTAAGTAGGGCTATGGTGGGAGCATAGAGTCAAGGAGGAAAGCAATAGAGCATGAGCTATGGCTCCGAGTACCTTCAGCTCACCTTCAGTCAGGAAGCACTCTCCATGTAGCACTGGAGCTCAAATGTACATAAGGAGATGGAGGAATCTATTCAAATGCCTAGGACAGACGTTCCAGAGTTGGGGTGAGAGAATGCTAAGGTGATGGGGAACGTTGTGTTATGATCAATTGGGATGAATCAGGATGGGATGGATCAGGATGGGATGGAGAGATGATACCTGAGTCAAAGAATATCTTCTGAGTAAGTGCAAAGATCTCCATGGATCTGAGGAGGGAAAGGGGGAGAGGTAGCAAAGAGGAAGAAAGAAAGAGGTAGAGAAAGAAGCCCAAGGCCATGGGAGTGAGTGGTCGGGATGGTCAAGCTGAATTCACTGCTCAAGCTCCCAGCAGCGCAATACAGTGCTCAGCCCAGGATCTGTGGGTAGGCTGCGCTTCTCTTTTAGAAGTCAGAGAGCAAGAAAATGATTAGCGAGTAAGATGGGGGTGGTGGTGGCTGAGATGCCACTTAGCATCAGAACACCTGAGGAGGCCCAAGTTAGGAGTCTGATATGAGCAAGATCTAAGCGGGGAATTTAAAGCATGCCCTAAGGGATTGTGCAGCCACCTCAGAGCCTTCTGCTCCGAGAATTCCCACAGTCAGGTGGGATAGTCACACAAACACACTGATACATGAGCATATGAGAGTGTACGTGTGTATATGGTGTGTGTTGCAATCATGGGGAGTGCCCTGGCAGAGGGAAAGAAAGAAGGGAAAGCCATTAAAAGCCTTGCAGAGAAAGGTATTTCTTGTGGACAAAAAAGAATCAGGCCCCTCGCTCCCTACTGAGCCCATTTCTCCTGCCTTTACCCGAGCTGTCAGGCATGAATCTCTGTAGCATTCCGTAACTAATTGACAGTAATGGGGGCCATTGGAAACCTAAGAATACATGGCATTACCCAGCATGCACCGCAAGGAAGGGGGGCTGCCTGGGGGCAGCTGTGAGGAAAATAAAGGCTGGCTGCCTTTTAAACCGTTTTTCCCCCCTCTTCTTTAAATTGAAGGTAAGATGTAGAAAGAGAGAATAGATTTAGGTAAACTTCTATTTGAGCCTAAAAATTAAAGATTGTAAATCTTGCATCTTACCCTGAGTGAATATCTTAGGATTCTAACCCACACAGAAGAAACAGATGGAATTTCAATTAACCCCAGGGCCCCCTGTGAAATCTATATTGTACCCTCTGGATTTACAACATATTGTAATATATGACTGCAGGCGCTGGAGAGTCCGTCGCAAATCAACCTTCTTTATCCAGGGGTTCCTAAAACTGCCACAAAAGCCCACTTCAAAATCAAAAGTGGCAAACTTCCAACCACTTCTTCCTTGGGGTAGACGTCCAACTTTAATTCCACAACAGATCTTACTTGCCAGTCTCTTGTTTCTACATCTCTTCCCGCCCCCCTCTCCTATTAATGATGTTTATGGAATGAAGCGGCTCATACCAGACAGGAAATTGGGAAAACATACAGCATTATTCCACTTTAGCCTGTGACTTGTCACACACCCATAAGTGAATGACCTTCCTAAGGATTTTCCGTACTTTAAATAGCCATACCTACAGAGAATGGAGTCATGGAGACTAATGAGTCAGCCCTACCTCTGCTGCGAAGGTCACTTAAAATTCTAAATGGTGCAACCATCTGAAGAATTTCAAGTTGGTTTTCAAAACCAGAATTGTTTCTGAGGTGCCCATAAGCTCGGGGCTTTGGCTTTCATTCCTGTCATTTATTCAGCCCAACTGTCTGCACTTGTTCTTTGTTTCAAAAATAATATGCATACAATATCAAACATCTCACAAAAATAAATAAATAAATTGGGCTTTTTAAATACTAGACTCACATTTTTATGCCTACTTTTTTTTTTTTTTTTTTACTTAAAGCACTGACTTTTCCCTAAAACGGCATTTTGCTTCCTCTGCAAAGATGAGTTTTCCTTGTGTAGTGTTTGGGCCGTTTCTCACTGGGCTGTCACTCCTGTCATCCACATCTGCTGGAAGGTTTGCCTCTGAACCTTTAGGGAGCCTCTCTTGGAAATCAGATAAGCAAAATTCCTGTAGCAGAAACAAAACAAACTTGTAGGACTAAAGCATGTCTTTTGGAAGGATTACCGATTAAAATATGATGTGGGGTTTCTCCTTCATTCCAAGGTAGCCATGAGGAAGTGTGGATGGCGGCTGTCATCAGAACCGGGGCTTCTAATGGACTCACAGACATGGTGATCTGGAAGCAATGTGAAGATCCACCTTTGAGGCAGCTAAAATGCTCGCCTGTTCCTGAAGTGTGTTGGGCGTTCCACACTGACTGGGTGTCTCTCTTCACAGTCTTAGAACTCGGGACTTCTCCTGTCTGTCCTTCTTTTACTCTGTCATCTCCACAGACTGCCAGGACACCACCACCACCACCCCACAGACACAACACCTTTGTCCCTTGCCTTTCACTGTACATCTGAGCCAGGAGGCCCAGTACCTGCTCAGGACCTCTCTAGGGCATAGAACTTGATGTGGTGCAAGGACGGGGCTACCAGGGGACTTCCCAGACCTGGGACAGTTGCTCTTTTGACATGTCTGGAACTTCAGCTCAAAGGCTGGAAGAAGATTTTTGATAAAACAAGTCCTCATATTTCTAGTGAGACTGGTCTTTCCCCTTAAGCTAGTATTTAATCGGAAATGAATATGATGTTTTCAAGTTCTTTTGTCTTGTATATATTAATATCGGACCATCGAACACCATCTTGAAGTAATTATTAAGTTTATTTCTTCATCTGAACAAAACCACTGATTTGTTGTTAAACTCAGACCGACATTCTTTCAACCTGTGTCATCCCCACCTTAGACAGCGTTTATTCTGGAAACAGCAAATATGTGGCTACTTACGAATGAAACACCAACCAAATGTTACAAGTCCCCAGGTCGAGGCTGCTTTTCTCCTCCTGTTTATGCATGAGAAAGGCAGTTTTCCTCAAGAGTCAGGTGCGGCTCGCCATGGTTTATGCACGCTCACTTCCTAACCATCACACTAATCTGCAGCATTGTCTTCCTTGACCAACGAGACTGTTAATGACAAAAACAGATTGGAGGCATGCTGGTGCCTCACCCTTCAGGGGTTCTAGCCCGGTGACAGATTTTCTGGTGGCCCGCTCATCCACAGAACTGAAGTATATCTCTGGACCCCCAGTCAGTCTTCTTCCAGACAGCCCTTCGCTGTTTGCAACTTCTCATCTGAGGCCCCCTGGCTGCTCTTTGGCGGCTTTAACATCAGTCATCCGTTTTTCTTTTCATTAATCTCCTATCCCGGCACTACCAGAAGTTAAGGGAAAACACAGAGACAGAATGGGAACCAAGTTAATTGGAGAAAGAGAGAGAAATGGATAATTCAATTGAAAACAATTTATTTTATTTATTTATTTATAGCCTATATTTCCCCAAGACTCAAACCACTATTGCTTTGATCCCTTCACTAGGCCAAAGGAATTGTACACATTAAACAGACAAGCTTTCTACTAGATCTTTCTCAGGAATCCATTTACTCCTTTTTTTCCCCCTGAAAGTATCCTCTGTTGGCCTTTCACAGGTATCTATTCATTTCTTTGCCTTTTTTTTTTTTTTTTTTTTGGCATTTACATCCACAGACAGGGCCTTGCTGCCAAGCCCTTGTTTATTATCTTGACTGGGATTTGTTCTCTGCTCATTACCTTCCGGGCATATTAACTATGGAGCCAGGTTCCAAGGAAAAGGGGTTCTTGTGTTACTTTGCAGAATCTGCAAAACCTTGGTAGAAGGAAGTTTTTGAGCTGCGTTAGGAAAAATGCTGTGTGTAAATGACAAGTCTGTGGGTATAGTTCAGTGGTAGGGTGCTCGCCTGGCATGTGTGAAGCCCTGAGTTTGATTCCTAGCACTGCAAATAATAATGACAATAAATACATCAATCAATAACACATTTCCCTTTTGTCTATACAAGAACACTGTACTGAAACCAGATATGGCACACAGCTTAAAATCTAGGATTTAGGAGGTCAAGACAGAAGGAGTTCAGGGACGGCATGGGCTACATGGTGAGTTCCAGGCCAGCCTGGTCTATAAAGTGAGACTGTGTCTCAAAAACAAAGAACACTGAATTTGTTGGGAAACCGGGCCAAGTGAACCAAATATAAGAGCAAGAAAGTTAGTCAGGACTTGGCCAGATTCTGCCCCGTAAGAAGACAATCCTGGTTGTGGCAGGAGTCCAGACAGCAGAAGAATGGAGAGACAGAAGTGGAGGCCCCTGGGGTAGAGGGACCATGGAAGACCTGCAAGGATTTTGGAATATGGCAATTTCAGCTCAGAGGCAAGACTGAGTTCCCTCTGCATCAAAGCGGAGACTATCCCTATAGCAACTACCGAGAAAAAAACATCTGCATTGAGAACAGCAAGAAATCCCCAGGGATGCCAAAGGGGAAGATGTTTCTAGAAAAGCAACCACATAGCTCCATGGTTTGCCAAGAATATTTGAACAGGCCGTTAAGACAAAACCAATCCCAGAACCTCGGTTGCGTGTTTCAACAGCTCTTTAGCCATGCTCTGCAGCCCGCCCCTCTTACTGTTAACAGGAGGCTTTGGTCTTTGTTCTCTTGAGCTCTGACATCTTCCAGGAAGCCGTTGCTTACAGCGGATCAGACTCTGGGACAGCAGTCTTGTGAACTGTCCTGTGCTTTTGACAGGCATGTTTACGATGATGGCCACTCAACCCAACAATGCTACTGTTCATGTTGGGTCTTTTTCTAGAAATTAGCAAGCTACTACATGTCTTCAGAAATCATTTCTACTCTCTCATTTAGAACCATAAAAGAAATGGGCATTTATGTAAGATCTTTCCAACAAGGAGCTCAAAGGCCAACAATGTGGCTATAGCTCAGTTGGTAGAGTTCTTACCTAACATGCATGAAGACCAAGGGTTGATTCTCAACAGTGAATAAATCCCAGGACTCAGGAGGAGGGGGGTAGGAAAATTAGAAGTTCAAGATCATTCTCAGCTTCATAGTGAATTAGCAGTCATCCTGGGTTACATGAGATCCTGCCTCAAAAAGGTCAGTGATAACAAACGGACTCTCACAGTCTCAATTTGGTAGACGTTTTATCATGATGCTAAAGACTGAACTCGGGGTCTCACACGTTAGACAAGCACTATACCACTGACGAACTAAACCCACTAGAGCCCATGGAATTTATTCTTTGAGTCTAAAAGCCAATTAAACATGCCAGTTGCAGCTGCCTCCTGCAGGTAGCTTTCACCTTCTAGAGGCATCCAATTATTCCAATTCAGACTGCTACAGTGGCGTACCCCGCACAAATGGCATCAACAACAAACATTGATTTCTTATGGTTCTGGGGGTTGGGAAGATCAAGATCCAAGTGTTGTCAGGTGTCTGGGTCTGACCCGCTCCCATGATTGCAAGTAACTATCTCCTGATTATATATTCCATGGCCAGTAGAGATAACTATTCTTCATAAGATACTGACTCATCATGGCAGACCAGCCTCATCACCCAATCACCTCCTCATACAATCATATTGGAGATTAAGACTCAACCTGTTAATCTGGACAATCCATAGACTCAGAAATCCAGAGAGCACCCTTAAAGCCCACCGTTGATATCTTTCTACCTGGGTTTTGAAATACTGCTCAGCCTTAGGGAGCTAGTCCACCCAGTTCTTTATTTCTTTTGAGAAGGGAGGCCCTTAGAAATTAGAGCCAATGACTTTGTCCTTGTCCACTAGTTCCTTCTCTGTTAATTTGATGCTTTGGACCTCTACAAACACAGAAAACGCCCTTCGTGGTTTTCTTGTCTGTGAATGTGGAGTTTCCATTAGCAAAGGCACACAGGTGGGTTGTCTCCTGGGAAGTCTCTCTCAGCACCTTCCTACCACCTGGTTTATGCTCTCACTTCAGTACTCAGTACCCCAAGGCCCAGTGCTTCAGTGCTCAATACTCCAGGACCCAGTACGTCAGTACACAGCACCTCAGGATCCAGATACTCTCACAGATTGCTCTCGGGTTTTGTTTATTTTCCTCAATGATTGCAAGCAGCAAAGACCTTTAAAAAACAAAACAACAACAACAACAACAAAAAACAAAAACAAACAAACAAACAACAACAACAAAAAAAAAAAAAAACGTGAAATTTCCTTCCTCCATTGCATTTTCACAAAGGTCTTGTAGGGGTGAACTAGTCTGTGTCGATCTTTGTGCTGCCTAACCTTACTTCAAGTAGGCAGTATGTAGTTCAGCTCTGCTGACATGGGGGGAAGCAGGATTCCAAACCCCCAAGACATCTCTTCTGCAGGCTAGCCTCTCTTTCTCCAGTGCTGCCTCAGCACCTGTTGGGAATTTTCCCACCACACAACCACCTCTTGAACCTTCCCTGGAGAGATTCCAACTTTTCTGGTTCTCACTTCATGGGCCTGCTCAGGGCTCTCTTCTCAGAAGAGCCGCTTGTTGAGAAGACAGATTCCATGCCAGGTGTCAACAAAGAGGCCTTTTCTCCAGCCTGGCCTGAGCAACCACTTCCTGCTTTGTTGAGCTTTCTGTGAAATGTGGCTAAAAGCACTTAACATGGGAGTCCTCACTAACCTGCTCATCAGACTTTAGAGGGCTGGAGTCAACTTCACACCTGCCAAGGATAGTAAAGGACCTAGAAGGAAGGAGACTGAGGATACAGCAACTGAGGCAGGGGAATGAGTACCAGGATCTATGGGTAACATCTCCGAGGTCCTGAGGTGGGAGAGGGGAAATGAGACAGCGCTATGGGTAAGTGAGTTCCTCTGCACGGAAGACAGCGTGCTCTCCTGATCTAGCTTCCGCTGATGACAAACAGCTCCCCATGATCGCTCAAACACCAACACTGGGTTTGAGGTAAGGAGACAGCCGCTAATCACTCGATTGCCAGGACACTCTAGAGTTAGAACTGCCTTGTTTTCAACGTGGACTAAGCAAGGATGCAGGCTCCACTGTGATTTTTTTTTTTTTTTTTTGTGAGTTGTACTTGAAGGGGATTTATACATGTCACCTCCAGCTTAACAGTCTTCGCCATCTTAAACAGCCATGGAAAGAGAAAGAAAGTGACGCACCCGGAGCACAAAGGCGGCAAAGTTCAGATCCCCGGTCAAGCTGGTTTCAAAGTCCACTTCTCCGTTCTCTGGGTGGTTTGAATTCTACTCTTCTCCCCTGCTTAAACTCCCTCTTATTAAGAAAACTTTCCTCCTCTGGCTAAAAGCACCTTGAGATTTTATATAAGCACTTGACTTCCTGGGGAAAAATTCTACAGAAAGGGGTTAAGCCATTAAAATGTTTGTCATCAATGTGATACCTGCTAGGAACCAGCACTCAGGAGGCAGAGGCAGGCAGATATCCGTGAGTTCAAGGCTGGCCTGGTGTACAAAGTGAGTTCCAGGACAGCTGGGGCTGTTACACAGAGAAATCCTGCCTCAAAATAAATAAATAACAAACAAACAAATAAATAAATAGAGAGAGAACTTGCTACGTGGGAGTTTTGATGATGTCCGGTTAGAGTGGAGGTCAGTCAAAAAATGAAAGGAACGGGCAAGTAAGCAAAGGGACAGAGTGAAAGACCAACGCAGAAGTGGGGCAGGAAACCAAAGACGTCTTCGCTCACCTCTCACATTTTTCCAGGTGCAATTCTACCTGGGAGATTCCTTGCCATATCCAAATGTTCAGAGAGGAGGGAGCAGGGAAAGAAAATGCTAACCGTGCTGGAGCCAGAGCAAGGACAGAGGTGGGGTAGAAGTGAAGTTGGAAGTAATTTTTTTAAATAAAAAAAATGATAAGTGATGGATAGAATAGCCGGTCGCGGGGAGCCCTGAGAATGCTGGACTGCCGAGCAAGGGCCTCTCTCTTTCTTCACTTTTCCTTTTTAATTTTCCTTTATTTAATTTCGCTGCAGCACGTATAATCAATTACAGACTGAATCGGGATAAAGGGAGGGAAGCACTTTAATTCATAAATCAATTTTACACGGTCATCAGTCAGGTTGTGAATGCAAATACCTCTGTCGTTTTAGGTTATTCAGAATTAATTGACTCCCACCGGGCTGGGCTGCAGATGCAGAGGGGTTTTCTCACAGTCTCCTTGGGCCCAGCATGGGGGCACATGACTTTGTCCCTCCCCCGCTCTGGACCTCTGACCAAGCCCTTCTTTACTCTGTTGGCCGCAAGGATGGAGATGATGGCGCGGGAGAGGGGGCGGGGCGGGGGAGCTATCCAGCAAGAGGCTGGGTAGGTAAGAGTCCAGAAAGACTGAAGAAGGAAAGGGAGACACAGAAAGATGAAAGGCCCCGGACAAACTCTTCGGCTCAGGTCCCGCAGAGATACCTTTATGTGATTAGAAATGCTTAGCTTTCAAGGATCGGCTTTTTAAGTTCTTCTTAAAGAAAAAAGAAAAACGAAAAAAGATAAAAGCCAGAGGCCCTAGGGATTACAGCCGGAAGGGAAATAGTCCAGAATCCACTATTGGAGGGGTTTGTGAAGTTGCCTGAATCTAGCGACCAAGAAGCAGCAGGGGACAGAGGGCCCGCTACCCTGCCTCCCAGAGCCCAGGGGGAGTCGAGTGAATGGGACACCCTTGTCTAGGGTATTTTAGGCCAACAGCCAACGAGATGGCCTTCCTGAGACTGTTCACACAGGGTGGAGAGTGAAGCCAGGCCATTGAAGGCTGCCCTGGGCTGTCCTTGCCGGGTAACATTTGTTATCTAAGTCCTAGGGTTGTCTACCCACAGAAGTTCACTCTAATTAGGAAAGGACACACGCCCACATATTTGATGTGTCTTGACCTCCTCGACTTTTCCGTTTCCTACCCTTAGCTAAATATACTCTTGACTGGGTTGCTCCATCAGAACCATCATCAAAGCGGTTTTCCACACCACCCTGCCACGGGAGACCCTGGGAGCTGGTTTTGCTTGCTTCTCTGTTTGTTTTTGCATGCAGATGTCTGGGTTCAGTCCTAAACACTGTTCCGTGTGGTCTGTAGCAGGGCCTGGGGAATCGGCATTTTTGGGACTAAAGTACAAGAGGTCTGGTGTTGAACAAGTGCAGGAACCACAGGAGTGTCTGAGGACTTTGGTAGGCGAATTCTCAAAACCAGCCTCATCTCCGAAGGCTCATTTCCTCCCCCACAGCCTGTCAGAGCTTCCTACAGTATAAGGCATAGAATTATCATCAGAAACAAAATATATTGATCCAGAAAGGGGATAGAGAGGGGAGTCAGTTTTAGAAGAGGAACATATATATTCTAGATTCCCTGGACTCTACAAGTCAACTCTACTAAAGTTTCTGGAGGAAACAAAACTACCTTAAGCAAACTTCCAGTGAGTGTAGAAACTGCTGAAGAAGGAAATCACTCAGATCTCCGCGCCGTCTTTATTGAAAAATCAAATTGTAGCTGGCCTGGTAGGCGTTGAATTTTGCTTCCATCTAGCATTTAGTTCATGGCTTCCACTAAGCCTCTCCTGAGAGACCAAAGGTCTACAAGCCAAAGGACTGTGAGTCATGAGGCAGGATGCTCCCAATACTTATAAAATCCAAACACAGGGTTGTAACCCTTACCAGACCCTGAAAAGTTAGTTGCAAAATTCTGATGTGTGATCAGCCTCTGATCCGAGGCACAGTGCCTTATATGCAAATGAGCGAGTTGAACCCTGAACGTGCAAATCTGTCCCCACTCTTGAGTTAGTGAACAGAAACAAAGCTGGGACCTACAAGCCTGTTTCTTAAGGCTTTTTGGGGGCTTCTGATCCAGTTAGAGAACTGCAGCCTAGGTTAAGAAAGAGCTGAAGGCCAAAGCTGTGGAAAGCAGTAACAATCCACTTGGAATTAAAACAGTCCGTGGTAACGGGAGAGCTTGGACTTCTGCTGTCATGGGAGCATGAGCTGGGGGGCCAGCCCCAGAAGTGTGAAGAAGACAGAAAATGCCAAGGGACTACATCTGCAGGGGCCAGCCAAAGGAAGAGCATCTGATAGCAACAGTTATGTTTGTCATAGACAGCATCTCACTAGAGCCCAGCACCCAGAGCAGCTTCTTTCTCTCATACCTTTAGCATGCACACCAGGATGCTCACAACTGCCTGGAACTCCAGCTCCAAGGGATCTGATGCTCTCTTCTTTCCTCCATGGGCACCTGAACATGTGTGGCACATGTACACAAGACACAAACACACAGAAATAAAAATAAATTATAAAAGGACTGCAAATCATTTGTGTGGAAGTAATTTTAAGAGAGCCTGAAAGTATAGTTACTGTAGTGTTTGCCTTCACAGATTCAATCCCTGAAATGGAAGGAAGGAAAGGGAGGTAAAGCCATGGCTGATATCCTATAGCAAAAAGCAGACTGAAAAAAGAAAAGCCCGCTACATCGACTCGAGCATTATGTGGCACAGGAGCTTTCTGAGATGAAGACAGCATCCATGGAAAACCATCTGAGTATTTAGGTTTAATGAGGAATGGGCAGTCCTATAGAAGTGTGCCTGGATTATAACCTCATGGTTCAAGCTGGGAGACAATCAGCCAGCTTGCTCAGGTTCTTCTTGGTGGCTTCCGGTTTTTAGTCCTTTCCTCCAGGCACAGAGCAGGGCACCTCTCCCAGGAATGGGGGAAACAGGGAGGCAAAGAGGAAGAGAAAGGAGAAAAAGAGAGACAGAGACCAAGAGAACCCAGCCTCAAATGCTATCAGTAAGAAGAAAGCATAATTTGCCCCCATTTTTCAACTCTACTCAAATTTGAGATTTGAGGTTCAGCAAACCATTGGAGTACAAATTATTCATCCCATCTCCTTTACACACATACATACAGAACTTGCTCATTCTCTCTCTCTCTCTCTCTCTCTCTCTCTCTCTCTCTCACACACTCACACACACACACACACACACACACACACTCAAGCAAGCATGTCCTGTCCTACTGTATTGGAGGATTTATTAAGGCAACTCAATGTAGTTAAAAGGGAGGTTTATTTTGGGGGGGAACTTACAGCTAGTAAAGGGGTTGGTTATAGGATCCAGGAGAGGTAAGGTGCAGTCCAGCTGGGTTCTCAGAAGAACTCCGCTGGATCTACCATCCAGCATCCAAGATCACCAGGAACCTGGAGAGCTGGCACATCCCAATCTCAGGTCCTAAGGTCTCCCATCTAGGCCCCACCTCCAGGGCAGGTCATAGGAAGCCTCACTAGGGGTAGTATTTCCAGGTCAAAGCTGGAACAGCTACCCACTGCACTCCCTGTTAGGGAAGCCCAAGTTTAGTTTTTCATGAGGTGGGGTGAAGAAACTTGACACAGATCCCATTTCCTGTGAAATGCACAAGGGCTAAGAGAGAGGAGGGATTGAACAAAGACATTTTGGGTTTTTCCTCACAGGACACAGAAAACCCTTTTGTTCGAGCTATCAAAGCCCATTCTCACTTGGTCCCACCCACCCTGGACCTGCCCTTCCACCCTCCCCACCTGAGTCTCCACCCCTTGAAGCCTTCCACCCTGGGGAAATAGGTCACAGCAGTCTTGCTGAGGTGTGATGGCTCCCTCCTACCAGCCCCACGGGGTCGCTTCCCCCAGCGGGACAACCCCATTCTGTGTAAATGTCATGGAATTATTGCTGGGGTGGGAGATCCTGAGACATGCCCACTTTCTTCCTGAGGTGACCTTCAATTCCTCTGCTACTATTTCTTTCCCAGCTCCGTTCTGAACAACCAAATGAATTTTGCCAAAGAACCACAGCTGGCTCATTAGGACCTTGGTAACAATATGAAAATGATTGAGAAAAAGAAAAAGAAACACCATGGGTCTTATTTTTTGCTCGTCTGTGCCCTTGTGTTAGTCTACAGTTCTGTATTTATCCTTTTCTCTCCCCTCCACAAAGCCTAGGCCACATTTCTGGACAAAGTTGATTTCTCTCTCTCTCTCTCTCTCTCTCTCTCTCTTTCTCTCTCTTTCTCTCTCTCTCTCTCTCTCTGTAAGTATGAAACATAAACCTGGCTACAGCTGGAGGCCGCTGGGATGTGGGGCCCTGTGTTAATGCATGGCTCCTTTCATGAAATCTGGGGGCAGTTAATGGAGGTGGGGGTAGAGGAAAAGGAGGAGGAGGAGGCGTGAACCTTTACACTCTAAGCAGGCTTCAGAAGAATTTACAGCCCTCTTTTCTGGAGACCGTTAAGATTTTATTGCCTCGTACCAGCAGTTACAATACTCCATAGAGATCTGTGCCGAGGAAGGCCAAGGATCCCATTTGCTAAATCTGGAAAAGAGCCAGTCAGGCTGCAGGCTGATTCCGGGGAGAGAAATAACCCGGGCTAAGGAGAGGAGGTGGGCTGGCAGAGAGAGGGAACCCCCAAAGTAAAGCCTTACAAAGCTGCCACTTATGGGCTGCAGTCAAACAGGGTTGGCTTTGGGCGACTTACCATCGTGTATGAGCTTGTGACATTCAACAAGTCATTTAGCCCCTCCAAGGCTCGAATTTGCAATCTATAATAGGAGATCATAATAGCATTGACCTTATTGTGAAAGAAAATTCAGCCCAGTGTGTGGTTCACAATAAGGGCTTAAAAGACACAATTTTATTCTAATAGAATGAAGAGAATGGCTGAAAGGGGCTGTGAGCGGAGTTGACATTTTTTCCAAACTTCAGTGTGCATGCACAGGAGCATGCTTCTTTTCTTGACCCTAAAAGTCCCTTCTTTCTCTCCTTCTAATCTGTTAGACATTTTGGGTGGGAGGAGAAGGAGAATAAGGAGAAAAATGAAAGAAAAGGAAGAGGTAAAGAAATATATAAGAGATCCAAGTGGAGACATAATTGGAAAAGACAAGTAAAAGAAAATTATGTGAGGAAAACAAGTAAGGAGATGAAAATGGCCAGAACATGTGCAGTCAGGCATAGGCTGGGCAGGAAGCATGGAAGAGAGGCCTGGGAGCTTAAAAATGTACAGGGTTTAGCTTACTGGCAAACACCCCTCTAGGGAAGTAATGACTCCTAGAAGCCACGAGCTTTTGAAAAGGAATCTAAGCAATACAGCAATCGTTCCCAAAGAACATACAGTCACACCATATACTTTCAGTTCCTTCTTCCCAACTCTCACTGGGCCATTTATCAATGGCCCACCCCTGCCTCCCACCGCCTTACACCTGCAGACTTTATGTAACCCTTCAGGTGATCCTCAACACTCTGTGCTGCGCAGGCCTCTGTCGAAAGGGGAGAGTTAAATTATGCCAAGCCTGCAGCCTTGGCAAGTGAGCAATAAATGTTTGCTGAATGAATGGATGAATAATGAGGTCTATTTGCGGCAAGCCTACATCCAAGCCAGCTAGACTGCTAATGAGTATAGCGTTCCTTCCTGGGGGAATGAAATGTTCTAGAATTAGAAAGCAATGGTGACTGTATGGCTCTGTGAATGCGCTAGAATCCGTTGACTTGTACATTTTAAAATGATGGACTTTATGAGTTATATTTCAATAAAATAAAATTGAAGGCACAAACTGTAGCCACGGAGAAACACTGTGTTTAGCACATTTCCATTCTAATCTTGACCTTGGTCCTCTTATTGTCTTTGTGGGTTGTTTTTCAAGTTTTTCTTGGATTTTCCAGTGCTCCAGAAATCTTAGTAAAGACAAGGATGGTTAGATCACCTAGAACTCAGGCACCCATGTAAGAGGGGGTCAGAGCGTTCGTCTAGGGGCTCTGTGAACTTTTCCCCTTGCAAAGTTCTCCATATAAATCCTTTTTGAAAGACATGACCCCAGCTACTTGAAGTTCAGGATCAAGGAAAAACTAGACCATCAGTTAGCTTCATTTTAATGTCTGTTAATCTTCTCATACATTGTAGAACATTTTCTCATCCCTAAACGCCCAGGACATCAAAATGAAGAGAAATAGCTTTCCAGATGAATGAAGATGAACAAAATCTAGCAATGTTTCCATTCTCTTCTGCTGACCTCTGCTCTGCCTGAACCTGCTTCCCCACACAGACCTGTGAGAATAGACAACGTCACAGAGTTGGAAATGATTGTTTTCTATAGACATTTCCATTTTGTGAGACCATATGATTAGCTTGTACATAGCACAGTTCCTACAGATTTTTTTAAACAAGTGTTCCAAGTCCCCAAACCACAAGCACCATTTAAGGTATCAGTAATGGGCTGCTGAGACAAATGGACCTTGGACCTGGAGAGATGGTGGCTCATTGGTTAAGAGCACATATTACCCTTACAAAGGACCTAAGTTTGGTTCCCAGCACCTATGTCAAGCAGCTCATAACCACCTGTCACTCTAACTATAGCAGGTTGGACACCTTCTGCCCTCCAGGGACACCTGCACTCTCCTCTGGTGCACAGGTACAAAATACAAACATATAACTTTAAAACTAAAAAAGACAAATGGGGTCTTGTGTTTGAAGTGGTGGGTGACACCTGCTCTATTCCTACCAAACGAAGAAGAAATGAGTTCATGGATCATGTCTGCATCTCCTTCTGAGGGTTGTACCCATTGCTGTCTCTGTGACAATCCGAGCCAAGCAGACCGTCTTCTCTGTTTCATCCTCCTCCTTTCCCAGGAGTGTATCTGAGGAGAATTGAACCAGGAAAAAGTGGGGAGAGATAGCTTCTAGATGGCACACACAGAAACTGATGTGGAATATTTCAGCCACTCTCTTTTCTCTGAGCAAGACATTGGCTTTCGCCCCTTCAGTTAAGCCAGGTTATACTTTCTTTTCACGCTGTATGTAAGCAACTGGGATAATAGCTGAATTCCTATGCAGAAGCTTGTTCAGTGTCAAATAAGAGGTGAAAGCAGGTGCCTATGAAGGCAGGAGCTGAGAGGTTAGTGATCACTGCCTATAGGTGGGCTGGAGGCATAAGAACAATGCTATCCTTTCTGGGTCAGCTTCTTAACTGCAGTGTGCAAGATGGATGCAGGTCCTGAAGCATCACTTGCTTAGCAAATCCCTGCTGGTAGCCTCCACTGTGCCCAGGCTCAGGATGTGAGCATCGGGGAGAGGGGCCATGAATAAGGCATGATGCCTGCACACCAGAAACTTACAGTCTGGTGATGGCAGGAGTGGCAGCTTGCTGGGAAGCAGTGCCTGGAGTACATGATGGAGTAATGGCTGGCAAGACAGAGAAGGACTATTTGGAATTAGCTGGAAAGGCATCGAACCTTGCAGTCCTTCCTGAAACCATTGGCTATTTCTCTGGGAGGAAAACTGGCCTCTCCCACCTCCTTCTCTTTCTCTCTCATACTCCTTCCTCTGGGCTGGTGAAGTCTGGCAGTGAGCCCCTTCCGAGACCTGTGGCCACTGATCTGTAGAATGAGTCCCCACCGGCTATCCCCACACAGCAACACACCCGACTCTGTGAGAGGAGCATGGATCTTCAGGTTCAGTTCAAGTTTGGGCAAAAATACTTACTTATTTGAAGAGCGGGTAAGGGGGAAAACACTTATTTGAAGATGAATGTGCTTCAACACTCTATTTTAAGTCGTAAGAATTTTACTAATTTTTTTTTTTAATACGTGTATCCTAGAATCCTAGGATACCTAGACACCTCCCCACGTCTCTTGGAAACGTTGACTGGTGAGTAAAGCTAAGAATGAAACCAGCAAGGTTTAAAAAGCTAACCAGGAAAGTCATATTTATTTGGGCTGAACTAAATTCCAAAACTCAATGAAATGTCCCCCGAGTATGTATCTCTGAAGATTTTATTGTTCAGAAAATAATAGACAAACACATTTTACAGTCAACAATATTTAGTGATAGTCAGCATAATATGTACTAGAAATACTAAATAACATACTCCTTTTTTTCTTTTAAATTTGTAATTGAAGTTTATTTTATGTGTGTTTTGCCTGTGTGCACGTATGTGCACCATGGGCTTGCAGGTGCTCACAGAGACCAGAAGAGGACATCAGATGCCTGAGAACTGTAGATGACAGTGAACCATCATGTGGGTGCTGGGTTCTCTAAATGTTCAGCAAGTGCTCCTAACCTCTAAGCCGTCTCTCCAGCCCCTAAGCAAGACACTTTTATCCCACATGCTTTTTTGATGCTTCTTCAAAGTAGAAGAACAGCTTCCCACAGGTGTTTTCAGAACCAAAAGTTAGCACCCCCACCTTCCTCTCTCAGTCTCCTTTCCTCACTTCCTTCCTCCCTTTCCTCTGCTTACCTCACTTAGAGAATGTTGGCAACATGTCACTTTTGACCTATATGAGTGTAACAGTCAGAATAGTCTAGGTTTATGACTCCAGACTTAGTGACTTAAAAGAACAAAGGTTTGAGCTGGGCTGTGGTGGCACATGTATTTAATCCCTGCACTCAGGAGGCAGAAGCAGACCTATCTCTGTGAGTTTGAGGCCAGCCTAGTCAACACAGTGAGTTCTAGGCTAACCAAAACTACATGGAGAGACCGTGCCTAAATACAAACAAACAAACAAACAAAAACACAAAGATTTAATTTTCACTGAAGCCACATTTTCACCAGAAGTCAACAGGAATCTTTATTTACTGCCTCCACCTGGGAGGCCCAATCCAATGGGGTAGCCATCTTGAATGTTGCCGGCTATGATATGGAAGGGAAAACAAAGTCTTGGAAAATCTCAAGCTCCAAGACTCAATCTGGAAGCGTCACTTGTCATTTCCAAACAAAATTCAAATATCAAGGGGCTAAGGGTCTGCTCAGTGACAGAGAGCTTGACGGACAAGAGCACTACCAAAAATATATTAACCAATTAAATAAAAACAAAAAACAATCAGAGATTTTAGTCACAAGATTCTATAGTGGGTGACTGTTTGAGCCATGCCCTGAAGCACCACCCCTAGTGAGATAGCAGGTAGCTGGTATACCTGCCTATGACCTTGAGAGCCACACCCCTGGGAAATGGCCGCTGGGGACCCTTAACACCTGGGATGCACTTAGCTCACTCTCTGCTACCTCATGGTTTTGGATGCTGGTACAGACCAGGGCAGAACTTGCCAGAGAATCGCATTGGACCATGCCTCATTCCTCCAGAATCCTGCGACAAATTCCTTTATTTTGTCTTGTGAGTTAACCTCCAAATAAATTCCTTTGATTATTAAGCAGGTTCCGTGGATTGCTAGCAATGTAATCCCATTATCTGGCACCCAACTCCCTCACGTGGGAGCATGGGTTGGCTATTCCTGGCCGTTTACCCACACAGATAGCTTCTGTGAGCAGCTTGCACCATCTGCCACGGACCAGCAGATTTCCTGCTTTCTAACTATGCATGCATTGCTCCTGCACTTCCTGTTTACTTAGGTAATGATATATCTTTCTGGGGTCTTTGATATAGTTGAAGACTGAATATTTATAATTTTCCTTGGTTATAATAAAAGATAAATTAGATATGAAACCTTAGATTCACAAATACAGGATAAATACTTATTTTCTTTAATTTTGCCAAATACAAATAGACTAGATATTATAACTGTAATTCTTGCTTGATAACTGTTCTATTATATGTAATTTTACTATGTTAAAGTTAAACCTTCCTTTTTTATTAGATAGAAAAGGGAAAGTGCTGTGGGATATCTTTCTGTATGTGGTAAATATGTGTTGCTCCCATTGGCTAATAAATAAAGCTGTTTTGGCCTATAGCAAGGCAGTTTAGAGGCAGGTGGGAAATCCAAGCAGAGATACAGAGAGAAGAAAGAAGAGTAAGCAAAGATGCCTATCTGTCGCCCAAAGAGCAGCAAGATGCCAGCAGACTGGTAAACTTATAAATAGAAATGGGTTAATTTAAGATGAAAGAGCTAGCTATCAAGAAGTCTGCCATAGGCCATACAGTTTGTAAACAATATTAAGCCTCTGAGTGATTATTTTATAAGTGGCTGCAGGACCACAGGGCTGGGTGGGACCATGGGGCCAGGCAGGACCAGAGAAACTTACCACTATAAGACTCCACTGCACATAATCTGTCTTAGGGTTTCTATTGCTGTGAAGAGACACCATGACCTGACCACGGCAACTCTTATAAAGAAAAGCATTTAACTGGGACTGGCTTATATTTCAGAGGTTTAGTCCATTATCATCATAGAGGGACATGGTAGCATGCAGGCAGATACGGTGCTGGAAAAGAAGCTGAGAGTTCTAGATCTTGATCTGCAGGCAACAGAAAGTGAATTGTGTCACTGGGTGTAGCTTGAGCATAGGAGACCTCAAAGCCCACCCCCACAGTGACACACTTCCTCCCACAAGGCCACACCCACTCCAGCAAAGCCACACCTCCTAATAATACCACCCCCTATGGAAGTTATTTTCTTTCAAATCATCACATAATCATAGGAATCTAAGACATTCCATGTACCCTTTGCCCAGAAATAGAGAAAAGGAAAGGGTTGGCAAACAGAATCAGTAACTACCGAGGTGGTGGGAAGCAAATTTTGCAGTGTGGTGTCCATCCTAAGATGTGCCCCTGGATGATACCAACCTCTTCAAAGTGAATTCTGCCTCCTTAGCCTTAACCAAAAGTAGGAAATAGCCCATTATCAGATATATTTCCAGAACAATCTGATCCCAGAGTGTCCTAACTTGCTGTCTGTCACTGTCACAAATATGACCAAAAGTAACTTAGTGGGGAAAAGGTCCATCCCTGGGGGAGGCCAAGGCAGGAATCTTAAGCAAGAACTAAAGTAGAGATCATGAAAGAATGCTACTTCCTGGTTTCTCTCTCATAATTTGCTCAACTTTTTTTTTTTTTTTTTAATACACAACTCAGGATCACCTGCTTTGTAACCATTATGGACAGCAGTCAGTTTGGAATAAGAAACATCAGTGCAATTATCTGAAAGACATTATGTAACAGGTTAAAGGATTTTTGCAATTTGTTGCTTCTCTTTGTACTGCTCAAAGGAAAAGGGATGGAGGCAAGACCCCAGGTAACATGCATAGGAGAGAACAAACCCAAGTATAGCTGGAACACGCTTCCCACATAAGCTTTTAGGAGCACTGCACATGTGTACCTCTATAACTGTCCCAAAATGCCCTCTCAGTGCTTGAATATGGCAGTACCTGTTTGTAATTCTAGCACTCTGGAGGCTCAGTCAGAGCAGCTGTGAGGCTAAGGCCAGCATGGGCTACATAACAAAACCATGTGTCATAAAACAAGACAAAACAAAAGAAGCCCTTAGAGTGGTCTGGACCAGCTGTGTGCAACTCTCCTCTCCTAGTGCATGGCTTCATGACTGCCGCTTACATCACCCTTCCTCACCTATAAAGTGGCAGTAATTACATGGCATGGAATTGCTATGCTGTTGAGGTAAACAACACACGTTAAATCCTGAGCCCAGGTCTGGCACATCATAAGTCTTCCACAGATGTTAGAATTATCAAACATGAAGAAATCAAGACTCCAAAAACTTAAGTCACTGGCTGCGGGTCACATGGTTAGTAATTAGCAAAAATTAAACTCTGGTCTTTCCAAATCCGAAGCACATGTGTCTATGTTTTACCACATCATTCCATTATTTACACTCGCATAATTGCCCTTAGGACGGCATTAATCTGAAATTTGGGTCAAGCAGTTCTCAGGCATAATTGAAGAATAGCAAGAAGTCATGCCGTGCCCAACTATGACAGCGGCCTTGAGTAAATGGAGCCACTTAGACCAGTTTCAGCAGGATCCTTAAGACGTTTCTCCAGGGAAGAGTGAGAGATGTTGGAGTACTGATCTGGCAGGCTCTGCAGGAAAGGATTCACTACCTTTTGACACTTTACATTCACAAAAGCCTTAAGGGAGGGAAATATTAATTATTCCCATTTTGATATGGATGAAACTAAGATTGAAAGGGTGAGTGTCTCAGTTGGAGTTTCTATTCTGTGAAGAGACACCATGACCACAGCAACTCTTAGGATGGAAGACATTTAATTGGGGTGGACTTACATTTCAGAGGTTTAGTTCATTATCGTCATGGTGGGAAGCATGGGGGCACTCAGGCGAACATGGTGCTGGAGAGGTAGCTGAGAGTTCTACATCTGGATCAGCAGGCGGCAGGGAGAGAGAGAGAGACACTGGAACTGCCTTGAGCTTTTGAAACCTCAAAGCCCACCTCCAGGGACACACTTCCTCCAACAGGGCCACACCTCTAATAACAATAGTCCCTGTGAGTCTATGGGGGCCATTTTCATTCAAACTACCACAGTGAGTGACTCAAGATCACATAGGTGGAAGGTGGCATATCCTCGGAGATATACCTCAAGTGGAAAAGCACCTCTGCACTGAGCAACACAATCTCTGAAATACATTCATACATTATATATATATGTGTGTGTGTGTGTGTGTGTGTGTGTGTGTGTGTGTGTGTGTATGTATGCATGCATACATATGTATGTCACTATAAAAAGATAAACATATATACTTTCATTCAGATCATTAGAAAAATAGATGCATCTTTTTTTTTTTTTAAACTTAAAGTGTAAAAGAAACGGGAAAAATTATCCACAGCCCTACTCCCCAAAGTCATCAGCTGTTACCTCTACCACAGTTCCTTCAAGTCTTTCTTTTTTGTTTTATAGTTGAGATCAGACTCCACAATCCCATACGGCAATTCTTTTAAGAGGCAAGGATTAATTGAATGGGAATTTTTAGTGAATATAACAAGATCCTTGGCTATAAGATTTGGGTGGAGATGGCAAGATAGCTCAGTGAAAGGTGCTTTATTCTAAGCCTGATGGTCTGAGTTCAATCCTGCAGACCCACACGGTGAAATGAGAGTGTCAACTCCTGAAAGTTGTCTTCTGACTTCTACATATGTGCCTTGGCATGAGAGTGTCCACATATATATATATATATATATACACGTACCTATAATGTAAAAAGATTCTAGGGAACTACAAATAACCAAAGATTTATGTAACTACTATTTTTGAAGGTTCATTTACTTTTAAATTATAGGTATGTGCGGGTGGGTGGGTATGGATATGTACATGTGAGTGTAAGCGCCCCTCAGAAGCCAGGGGAGTAAGGTCCCTAGAGTTGGAGTTACAAGTTGTTGTGAGCTGCTTGGCATGGGAACCAAACTCAGGCCAGTACATGGTTTTAACCTCTGGGAGTCATCTCTTCAGCCCTTATAGATCTGATTTTAATACATTATTTTTAAGAGGAAAAGGTAAACAACAAATAAGTGGAGAGATAAGTTAATTTTTTTAATTAAAAAAATTTACTTTATGTGCATGAGTGTTTTGCCTGAATGTGTGTCTGTGAACTTTGTGTGGGCAGTGCCCTTGGGAGGCCCGAAGAGGAAATCAAGTCCTCTGGGACTGAAATTACAAATGTTTGTGAAACTACATGTGAGTGCTGGGAACCAAACCTGAGTCTTCTGAAAGAGCAGTTGGTGCTCTTAATGGCCAGAATCTACTCTGTGATCCCCCAAAATTCTTTCTGTTTCCATCCGCAGTAAAGTGAAGATGGTGTCTGTGATGAACCATAGGACACTTCGCTCCTTGGCTTGGACGTGGCCAGGCTTGTACTTGACCATTCCCATGTTCTATGGGGCCATTCTGCAGATGTAAGAAACAGGAAATGGACTGTATCTCCCCAAAGCAACATGAGTCATGTTCCACTTTGCTCATGTGGCCATTTTAGCTAGCTCCACCGGAACCCTCTTGCCTATGGAGCCGGGCGGCAGGCCTGAATTCTTTATAGCTCTCAGAAACATATTTGACAAGCCGTAGGCTTCGGAGAAGGTGGTAGTTGAATTGCGGAAGATAGGAAGGGAAGAAAAAGAGAGAGAAGATCCTTCTTGAGATGGTCATAGCCTCGGTCAAGTAAACTCTAATATAGCTCATGCACGTTCAGAACACTCGGCCCTCGAGGATCGGAAAGAGATGCCAGAGGAGGCTCCAGCTGCAGAGACACTGATGGTCAGGAGTTGGCTTTGGGGTTTCCTATTTTATATGTTTAAAGACCAGGTCTGTGTTTTGACAACTGAACTTGCTAATAGCCAGCCCCTGCAGTTGCTGCTTCCAGCTCTGTTTGTTTTAAATAAGGAGATTCCACCAGTAAGTGTGGGAGGAGCTGCAAATGACTTCCTCTGGCCTCGGAGCGCCTGCTTATTTTTCCTACAGCCTGGCCAAGCTGATGTGCAGGCTACAGCGCAAAGCTCCCCGTCTCAGAAGGCAGCCCAAGGGACTCCTTGATCTGTGTATTTATGTAGGATGTGTGCCTAAGTGGGTGTCAAGTATCAAAATACATAGGTAACCATGGGCAAAAGCTTAAATATACCATCTTATAAATTTCATTCCTTATTAGATTTTCTGACAAGCCGTTGCTGAGAGCACAGGCAGAGATATGATATTTGCTATGAGACCTGTTAAGATTCCTGAAAGATTCCCTTTCAAATGTGTACACACACACACACACACACACACACACACACACACACACACACACACCTGAGAGATGTATACAGACAGAAAACTCCTAAATATTCAAAAATACTCAAATTACCCACAGTTCTAGGTAGCAGATATGTTTAGTGATGTGTATTACACCTGCAAAACTACCAAGAACCAAGTAGAATAAAATAGGTTTATACTAAAATGCCCTAGATGTTTACACTTTTTTAAAGTATTTTTTAAACATTTATTTATTTTTATTTCATGTGCATTTGTGTTTTGCCTGCATATATGTCTGTGTGAGGGTGTCAGATCCCCTGACACTGGAGTTACAGATGGTTGTGAAGTGCCATGTGGGTGCTGAGAATTGAACCCTGGTCCTCTGGAAGAGCATCAAGTGGTCTTAAACCACTGAGCCATCTCTCTAGCCCGATATTTATACTTTTTTGTTGTTGTTGTTTTTCAAGACTGGGTTTTTTCTGTGTGGCTTTGCACCTTTTCTGTATCTCGCTCTGTAGATCAGGCTGGCCTTGTACTCACAGAGATCCGCTTGCCTCTGCCTCCCAAGTGCTGGGATTAAAGACATGCGCCACAACCACCTGGCAATATTTATACTTTTTAATGAAATGTTTTCACCAAAAGATGTATCTAGAACATACCTAAGCAATCTCAAAACCCACCATAAAATAAAATAAATTTGTATGTGTATATAATAGTATAATGTGTACTTGACCCAAGAAGAGATAGCTGGTTGATACACAGACATTTAAAAGTTGTTCAACAACATTGGCCATTAAGGAAATGTTAACTAAATCCAGAGTGAGTTGCAACTGTATGCTTATAATAATGGTTAAAATAATAATTAACAAATACAAACTCAAGTACTGAAGGGAATACACAGTGTCTGAAACTTTGATGCCGCAGAGGTGTGCACGTCAATTGGAAAAATCCTGGACAGTGGTTGAGTTGCTTAAAAAGTTAAAATGTCTGCAAATCACACGAGCCAATAATTGCAGCACTAGAGTATCTTACAGAAACGAAAGCTTATGTATACACACATGTGCATGCTTTTAGCAGATCTGGTCATAATCATCCCAAATATGAACCAGCCTAATGTCCTTCAGTAGGTAGCTGGGTAAACAAATGCTCCTTGGGGGATTTATAGAATGATAAAGGCATTATGGTCAGTCAGGGTTACAAGGTGGCATCAGAAGAAAATGCTTGTATTTTTATTCTACTACTTAATTAAGATTTCCAACAATCTGAGGATTTTGTGTCCCTATTTAGAGGAAAGAATAAGGGCTACCAGGACTGATTCTTGTGGTAACCCTACTGTGTGCAAGAGTTGCATCTCAATATGTAAAAGGTGGGGGGGAGTAGGAAGTACAGGTGTGAGCAAAGCAGTTGAGTGAGTCATTTGAGCTGCAAAAGCAAGAGAGAGACTTGTGGAATTACTGAGCCTGTGATCTCCAGACTTGACCTCAACCCCAGAGGAGGGACGGAGGGAAGGAGGAAGAGAGCGTGTGTACTATGTTCATTGGGAGACCCAAACACTTTGATTAATATTTTTAAAAATCAACCCTCAAAATTGTTCAGTGTTTTTAAAAACTAATCTTTTGCTGGGAGGGGGCACCCCATATTTAAATGGATGCCAGGGGAGGTAATCCCCTAACCAAGTGGGCAGAAAACTACCCCAGGAACCCCTTTTGCACAGCAGGCTGCCCCTTTTACTTCGATGCTAGCTACCCACTAAGGGACATGGCACAGTCTCTCAGCATTTACCCTCCTGATTAACTGCCACATGTGGAAACTGGTGGTCACTGCCACGTCTGTGACATTTCCTTTGCTGCTCATTTCTCTTCTTGTTGAAGCTTTGCTTAATTAGAGGGGAGAAAACCATTAGCTGAATCACAGGAGAGATGTAAGTAAGTTTGCCAGCAGGTGGCAACAGAGGTAATTAGGTCTCCCAAAACATTAAACTTGAATTCTTTACGAAGACAAATTGTAGCGATGGGAACCTTCAGAACACCACCTTGTCCTGCTCTCATTCTGAGAGACAGAATTTTTTTAAACCATAATGCAAGAGGCAGAAATAAACTTTTCCCCCCAGTTCTATGTAGTCACAGCGCTCTTTTGTTCTTTTATTTTGAGAAAGGGCCTCACTAAGGTTACCCAAGAGAGCCTTGATGTCACACTGTAGTTGAAGTTAGCCTTGAACTTGTGATCCTCCTGCCTCAGTGTCCCAAATAGCAGAGATACAAGCCTGAATCACCAAAGCCCAGCTACAGATTCATTCATTCATTCATTCATTTATCAATCTATCTATCTATCTATCTATCTATTTATTTATTTATTTAACTAAGCTACTTTTTGTATTTTGTTCCCTAAAAATAGATACTCTAGAAGTTTGGCATTTGGGATTGAAAATTCGGAAATAATAATGAGGTTATGGATAGTCCCACAGATTAGGTATGTGGTGAAAGGAAGCTCAAATAGTTGAAATATATTGCTTACAATGTAACCTCTCGGTGTCACTTAGTGAGCAGAGCCCAAACTCTCATTTTAACAAAGATGAAGCAGTTTGAACTCTTGAATGCTGAGGGGCCCGGGTTTCTAAAGGAATTCATCAAACTGCCATTAATCCTCTCTCCCTTGATGAGAAAACCCATAGACTGCAATGGAAAATTCCAAGTTTTAATTTTCACAGAATAATTTGGAAGTCTGGGGTAACAGGACAGTTTGTTCTGGAGTTCATGTGCCAAGGGGATCAGTTTCCAAAGTCATGACACACAAAAATCCTCACTCTGCAACCCACAGATTGCCCACGCTTCCTTCTATGCATCGGCTATCTCTGGTTGCCTGGTCCTTTCTCCCGGGTGAGATCCAAGTCTGTGGCTGGGAGAAGGGATAAACAAGGAAAGTGTTTACCCTGTACCTTTGCAGTTTTGTATCTGAAGACTATGTGAACGTATTTAAACATGAAGTCAGATAATTGGAAAAGTAACTTATACCTGATTTTTTAGAAATATAGAAATGATTCAATCTTTTAGATCATGAAATAACAGCAATGAGTACTTTTTAGTTTTTAAATTAGGTAGTCTAAACTTATGTTCAGTGTTAGAAGAGAGATTTCTGGGAAAGGGAAGGAATGATGAACCTAGGAGGAAGGAACTTTGGAAATGAGACCGAGTTAGTCATCACGTGACTTAAAAATGATGATTTTTTAAATTTGAATTTAAATTTACTTCCAGCCATATTTCCTATTCTGATAAGTGACACTACTAATGTTATGGTGCTCTGATTTTATACTTTCAGCAGATTTAATGATTTTCATTGAGTTTAATTTTAAATTTATTTTGCTACCTTTCTGTCTTTCATTAATTCTCATTATATAAATTTAAATACTCTAATAAATGGTTTTTAAAGTATCTTTTTCTTTCCATTTTGTGTATCTGTTATTTACTGAATTTTGTACTCATCAAAATTCATATGTTGACTCCCTAATCCCTAGTATAACTTCATCTCTGAGAAAGTAATTAAGGTTAAAAGAGGCCAAAAGGGCAGAGCCCTGATCCAATAGGATTAGTGCCCTTATATATTGTAAGAAGACAGTACTTACAACTGAGAAGAGACCTTATCAATCTTTCCAGACCTAAGGCTCTCAGACTCTAAGACTGTGAGGAAATACGTAGCTGATAAAGTAGTCACTCTGTTTGGGACATGTTTTTGAATACAGCCTGCACTGACTAATGCAACCTCTGTTTTTGTTTTTGTTTTTTAATCTCATTAAATGTGTTGGCCAGAACCAGAACAAAGTAAAGAAATGTCGCGATTATAGATAGCTCATGTTTTTTTCAATGAGTTTTGTCGATTGCTTATAGTGTTTGTTGAATAATCAGGGAATATTTCTTAATATCGACGATGACGTGCACATGCCTTTTCTCCTTAGAGTTGCTGACAGAGCAAAACAGTGTAATTTCTTAAGGTATGGGTCCATCACCCAACATGCTCTTGACAGCAGCCTGAGTCTCCTGTAGGATCCCTCTTATTCCTGACCATTGTTTCTCCTTGTGCCCTTCCCACAACCAAAAACAAAGAGAAGCATCAGCCTGACTTTTCTTGTTGTTTTTAATTCCCTTTTAATATAACTTTATAGTATCTATCTCCAAAAATATTTAAAAGATTTATTTCTTTATTATTTTATGTGTGTAGGTGTTTTGCCTACATGTATATACATGCACCATGTGCATACAATGCTTTCAAGGGCCAGACCACAACATCAGATCTTCTGGAACAGGAATCCAGAAAGATGTGAGCTACCACATAGGTGCAGGGAATATAACCCATGTCCTCTGGAAGTGCGGCCAGTGCACTTAACTGCTGGCTCATCTCTCCAGACACAAATATATTTCTATTTAAAAACTTTAAACTGCTTATTCTTTTCTCTATGTTCCATAGTCTTGACTTCTAGTTCCTCTATGATGAGAGGGGGTGAAGGGAGAGAGGGAAGGAGAGAGAGAGATCGTGGAGACGAGAGATGGATGTCAGATTCCTTCCCAATCACCTTCCACCTTATTCTTTGATAGTCTCTCAGTGAACTTGAGTTCACCAAATGCCTGGTCTGGCTGTCCAACAAGCCCCAGGAACGAACCCTCTAGATATTTTTATTACATTCATTTATTTGCTTGCATATGTTGGTGGGGAGAGATGCGTATGCACATATGCACGTGCCATGATGTGAATGTGGAGGTCAGAGGACAAGTTGCTGGAGTTGGTTCTTCCTTTTCATCATATGGGTCCAAGGAATTGAACTCAGACCATCAGGCTTGATGGAAAACGCCTGTGCGCACTGAGCCCCCAAGAGTTATTTTTCTAAACATTAAAATATATATATTTATTCGAGGGATGGGGGTGGAGGCACACATGTGCATGCCATAGTGTACATGTGGAGGTCAGAGGTCAACATGTAGATGTTGGTTTCTTCCTTCCACCATGTGAGTTATGAGAATCAAACTCAGGTCATCAGACTTGGCAGCAAGTGCCTTTACCTGCTGAGTCATCTAGCTGCCCTTTCTTCCTAATATATAATACATATAATTTATATATAGTGTTTAATTTATATGTAGGGGAAGAATGGAGGTCACCCCAACATTACTAGTTCAAGGTCAACCTCAGTTAGGTAAAGAGCAAGACATTATTTCAGTAAAATAATATAAAATGAAGAAAAGACAAAGATCCTTGCTCCCAAGCCCAGCAACAAAGCTCATTTCATTATTTGTCACATTAACCATGGTTTTCTCTAGATGTTCTTTACTGAGCCAAAGACCACGCTATCCCTGCTTTGCCTGGGCTAGTCTTGACCCAACCCTGTAGCCCCTTCAGGCCTTGCACATGTAATCTTCCTGCCTCAGCCTCCCAAGGCCACTTGAACTTGCAGGCCTGTGCCCCAAGTCTTGGCTGGATGTTTTATTTTGCATTTGACTCACTAGGGTAGTTTTGGTTTTTATAGTTATTCTCTTTGGCATGCTTTGAGCTTCCTGACTCTATGGATGTGCATCAACCACTAATTGGAGGTAACTTCCCAGCTACTACAACTTAAAACAGTTCTTTTCTCTTCTCTTTCTGGTATTCCCTTACAGATGTTTATATTTGCTGCAGTTGTCCCCAGGTTCTTAGATGGTCAATCAAGTTTTGTCATTTGTATGGTTGGGTTTGGGGGGCTTCTTGCTTTTCAGTTTCCTAAAGTTCTGCCAAGAATCCTCAGGCTGATTTCCTCCCCCGTTCCCAGCCCTGGTTCTGAACCTTTGATACCCACCACTTCTTTTTTTATTCCCATCTTCCTGCTTATGCCGCCCAACAATTTGCCCTTCTTAGTTGGACTTCTTCCCTGTGTTTGGGATGAAGGAGTGACTTCTAGGCTCCTCCCATGTCACGCTGAAAGCTGTACATTCCCATGTTTTGTTTTGTTTTGAATTTTTTAAAAATGTTTTATGTTCGTGTTTTAAAAATAAAATTAAAGGTGATAATTACTTCATCTTTCCAAAATTTACAATAGACAAATTGAAACGACTCTAAGTGATAGCTGAGACTTTTCGGACACCTAAAAGCTAAACAGGTTATTCATGGCCACACAGCAGTCTAGAAGCAGAGTAGAGATGGGCTTTGGAAGGCTGACTCCCCTCCACATGTGCAGACCATCCTATCCATCGTCTGGCTAACTAACAGCTAAAACAGATAAATATGCATGGAAAGAATCACTTGTGGCTGCCAAACTTGGCCTCTTGCGTATGGTCAATAAGTAAAGGATCCAAAAAACCAAGTCCTTTTGAGCACACATCATCCTGAGAGCATTCTGACCAGCCCTTAGAGGCTATGCACCAAGAAGCAAAGGTCCAGTGGTCTTTGGTTGTCATCAAATGATTATATGTTGTATTTGTAAGGCCATTTCCAGTGTTTGGAACACTTTTATGTGTTTCTTAGATGTGCCTCTTAGATACAGAAGGAGACTGTAAAAAAATGCCATCTATGTCACATTTTTAAAATGTCAGTCCTCCAATAGGCCAACTACACAGCACTGGATGCTGAACATGCTGTAATGAGTATGAGGAAATGAGAAGATACGCTGGCCTCCAGATGAACGTAGGAGGTGATCTTGAGGATCAGAGCCAAGTAGAATACACAAGATTTCCCTGAGAGGGGAAAGGGGAAGATGCAGTTTGGATGAGTGCTGGGGACCAGCCTCAGCAGTTTTGGGGGTCTGAAGGATGGGATACCTGGAAGGCGTAGTAATGACTCAGAGACAGTGCTTGTGCAAGCTGACAGGTCACTTGGGGCTTCTGCAGTTACTGAGTGGCTTCTTTGTTACAGATTCTTCAGCTTCTGCTTTTACCTTGGTAACCTCAATCTTTTATTCTCATAAGCAAGGGGAAACAGAAAGAAAAGGGGAAATTACCCAAAGCAGAATGTTCGCATGATTCCAAAGGTTATTCTTAGAAAATCACCAATATATTCTTCATCATCTTTTACTAAACACAGGAACTATCCCAAACGTAACACCAAAGCAAGCATAATCTATTTTTATTATTAATGATTATACAATTTTTGAGCACTTGACCCAGAGGCTAGCAACGTGCAATTTCGCAAAAAAGATAAAAAATAAGAACAGTGGTTAATATACTAGACAGTCATTTCCTTCTCACACAGCCTGCTCCGATGTCAAGACCCCTGCAGCCGCCTAAGTTCCTCCTCAGCCCTCTGCAAACACCAAGCCCCATGACTGGTGGGCCACAATGACCTCAGACAAGAGATCTATCCCTGCAAGTCAGCAACATTTGTCCTTCTTTATCCCAACAGTTCCAAGGAAGACCTGATCCAATTTTCAGAGCTTCCATGAAAGGAAGCTCACCTTTCCTGGCAGCTCATTTTAATCTAGGAACCCAATAAAAATTTTAGCAATCACTCCAACAATTGCCATATTGTCTCCACACTCCCTTCAAGAGAAATCAGAATATCTGGATGAAAGTTGCCATCTCCCTTTCTTGGTGGAGGCCACCATTTTCCTCCTATTCTAGGTTCCCACACTTCTAGTTTGTCATCCATCCACAGTCTTCAGCCAATACCCCTTAGGGTCTCAAGTTTTATACAATGCCCTTGGAATATCCTCAGAAACTGAATTATTCTTCATGGCCTATTTGAATCCAGTGTGTTGATACACATCATATACCATGTGTTATAGTTGACCACACATTCAGTACACTTTATCCAAGCCTGAAAAGCTTCCCCGGGCTGCAAATTCTTTCCTATAACCTGCATAACTGCCTTGACCTCAGTCTGGGTGATCATCTCTGTATAATTTCCTGTGAAATTTACTTCACTCCTTTCCTGTATCTCAGAAATCACCATTGATCTAGGAACACAGAACATGAAGATCAGACAGAAGAAAAAGACTAGCATTATAAAAAGTATTTATATGGAGGAGGACATGACATGTGCATGCCATAAAGCATGTCCTTGGGACAGGTAGGCATTTCTGCCTTGGCCTTCTAGAGGCATGTAGAAGATCCAGAGGGGAATGCACAGAGGGTTGATGGGCCAGAATCTTGGGTCCCCTTTTCTCCAGTCTCTGCTTGCAGCATGTCAGGCATCTTATATGCTGTCCCTGGCAGATGAGGGCCCTGTATACCTCCTGGCTACTCATAGAAAGAACCGTGATTGTACTCCACTAAGTAAGTTCTTGGGTTTGTTATTTTTACACCATCTCTGTCACATGGTGTGGTATATAGAAGGCATCCTCTGCATGCTGTTCAAGAATGAATGAACGACTTACTTTTCGTACAACAGTGTTAGCTTACTATTCCTCCTTATTTGGAGATTAAAAAAAAGAAAAACAGTTACTAAGTATCTTGCAGGTTAAGAGCTTGTGGTTTGTGGTTTGAAAGAAAATGGCCCCCAAAGGGAGTGGCACTGTTAGGAGGGGTGGCCTTGTTGGAGGAAGTGTGTCACTGTGGGGGCGGGCTTTGAGGTCTTTTATGCTCAAGTTATAACCAGTGTCATGGTTCACTTCCTGTTACCTTCCAATCAAGATGTAGACTCCAAGCTCCTTCTCCAGCACCATGTCTGCCTGCATGCTGCCAAGTCCTGCCATGATGATAATGGACTCAACTTCAGAAAATATAAGCCACCTCAATTAAATGTTTTCCTTTATAAGAGTTGGCATGGTCATGGTGTCTCTTCACATCAGTAGGAAACCTAACTAAGACAGAGCTGGATGTCTTTGGGTAAATTATTTAATTTGCAAAATATTACTGTAAAATTAAAAAGAACTGTTTTCTTTGTTCCTTGCCACACTGAGACCAGATTCCCTCTCACTTTTCTTTTTGTGTACATGCATATGTACATGTTTATGGGGCTGCTTGTGCGCATGTGTAGAGGTCATTCTCAGGTGTTCCTCAGCCTAGTTAGTGATCTTGTCTCTTATTGACCTGCGTTTCAGTGATTCAGCTTAGCCACCACCCCAGGGAGCCTCCTGTCTGCCTCCCAAGCACCAGCATTCCAAGAATATGCCACATGCCTAGCTTTTTGAATGGGTTCTGAGGCTGGAACTCAGGCCCTCATGTCTCTATGGTAAGTACTTTATGAACAAAGCTATCTCCTTAACCCCTCCTTTGCAAGGGAAAGGGAGGAGTGGAGATAAGGTCTCACTCTGGAGCCCAGGTAGACTCTAAATTTGTGACAATCCTCCTGTCTCAGCCTCCTGAATACTAGGGTTATAGGCATACATTATCATGCCTAGCCTAGCTAATTTTTCTAAGTTGTCCACAGTAAATCCCAGCCCCCACCTCAATGACCTTTCATTCCTGTCCTCTCTATGCCCAGGCATTGGTACTGTCTGTTCTGGTCCTTTCTACCCAGCTCAGCATACCTTTTGTCCAAGTTAACATTAATGATTAGCTCGACACAGCCAAAATTCATCTGAAAAAGAAGTCTCAACTAAGTAACTGTCTTCCTCAGGTTGTCCTGTGGGAATGTCTGTGAGGGGTTGTCCTGATTATTAGTTAATATAAGAGGGTGCAGCCCACTGTGGGCAGCTCCATCCCTAGGCATGTGGTCCTGGGCTGCATGAAAAAGCTAGCTTAGCATGAGCCAGAGACAGAGAGAAAGCAAGCTAGAGTGAGTCATTGAGCAATCCGAATTCCTCCATAATTTCTGCTTCAAGTTTCTGTCTGTCTTCCTGCTCTGACTATCCTCAGTGGTGGACTATGACCTAGAAGTACAAGCCAAATAAACTCTTCCTCTCCTGAGATGTTTTCGATCAAAGTATTTTGTCACAGCGACAGAGAAGCAATTAGACATCTTTCTTTGTCTTTATTCCTATCCAAATACTTTTGTTCCTACCTCTGCTGTGGTGCTTCCTTTGATCCTTGGCTTATAATGATAAAGTTTCCCTTTGACTTTCTTCAGCACAGGGGATGACACCATGCATTTTCTTCTCATGTCTTTCCTGTTTAATCATTTTGTTACATATCGTCTTGACTGATTGGATTGTAAGTGCTTTAAGAACAGGGCTTGTGTTTGGTAGGGTACTTAGCACAGCTCCCAGTATACAATGGCGGGTCTATAAATAGCTTGATCAACATTAAAAACACATCTGGCAAAGCGCCCTGTGATGGCCACCATTTAGATACCTCCTAGAAGACACAGGATATGAGGCATACAACATCCTTGGCCTTGCTGAAGTTTAAAACATAAAAGTTCTCCTTAAAGCCAAATGAACCATTCTCTGTTTTTTGCAGGCTCCGTCTTCAGCCCCCTTCACTATTAAGCAGATCAATCTCCTCAGCAGCGAGCTTCATCCTTCCGGCCATTTCTAGCTTCCTGAACTATCTCCAGCCCTCCACCTCCACTAGCAGCCATGATACTGCCTGTTGGCTCAGCCCACTTACTTACCCACGGTCCTCACCCCGAGCCTGAACCACACACCCAATTCTCTCTTGCTACTAGCCAAAACCATATGCACAGAATGCTTCAGAAAAGTTAAAACTAGGACTATGCAATGTAACTACTATGACCCAGAAGTATTAAAATTATATATTTTATAATTAAGTTATCAAATAAAAAGTATAAATTCAAATATAAAATTATAAAATAAAATATAAAGTAAGAAAGAATCCCTTAAATTCAGATCATTGTTAGTTTACGGGCCTGGCACATATTAGAGACCTGATACATACATCAGGGGAGCTAAGGGTCCCAACTCCAGCCTACTCAGCGGAATAGAACACTGTCAGTTCTGAATACCAAACTGGTAAAAGTTGTTGACACTGTCAGATGTCTTAAAGAGGTCAATTGGACCATTATATCATTAAAGCCATGTCATATGAGAAGCATTAAGAGAATGTCAGTGTGTACTGTGTGTGTGTTTGGGGGTTTGTGTGTGTGTGGTCTGTGAGTAGTGTGTGTATGTGTGTGTGGTGGTATGTGTGTAGTGTCTGTATGAAGTAGGTGTGTGTGGTGTGTGTGTAGTGTGTGTATGGTGTGTGTGTGGTGTGTATGGTGTATGTGTGTAGTGAGTATAGTGTGAATACTGTGTATATGGTGTGTGTGTGGTATGTATGGTGTGTATGTGTGTGTCTGTGTAGTGAGTATAGTGTGTATACTGTGTATATGGTGTGTGTGTGGTATGTATGGTGTGTATGTGTGTGTCTGTGTAGTGAGTATAGTGTGTATACTGTATATATGGTGTGTGTGGGGGGGTGTATAGTGTGTAGTGTGTGTGTAGTGTATATAGTGTATGTGGTGTGTATAGTTTGTGGTGTGGGGGGAGTGTGCAGTGTGTGTGTAGGGTGAGTGTGTAGTGTGAGTGTGGGGTGTGTATAGTGTGTAGTGTGTGTGTAATGTGTGTGTAGGGAGTTAGGGATGGAAGGAGAGGGTTAATGAGAATCACAACTGCCTTTCAGTAATTGGAAAAGCAGCCGCACAGAAGAGGAGATGGGCTCCACATCTACGGCTGCTTTGGAACACTGTGGAACAGTATCCGCACTAGGTATGAAATTCTGCAATGACTTTCTCTTCTCGAGGTTCCAAATTGGTCCCCAAGAAACTCTCAGCTGTAAGACATCAGAAAATGCTCTGTTTTCAAAGCCTCTGTGTCAACTCTCAGTCATTCCCAGGGAAGACTTCCGGCTTACTGAAAAGCTGCAAAGGAGGTCTGGGAAGTAGGAAGCCTCGTGCTCCATCCGAGCACAGGCTTCTCATTCGAAGTCTCATTGTAGGTGGAGAGAAAGCAGCTGATCGAGAGCTAAGCAGAGCATTTGACCACGAATGGCCCTCTCCTCAGAGCATGTAAATTTAGCCAGAATACCTGCTGAAAAGATGGGTCAAACTGATCAATGCTCCAATTTTAACATAGGTTGTTCCTCCTAACGGTTGGTATATCGTGAGCATGCTCTATATAATTGTTACATTGAGATGGGTTAGACCTTGAGGAGATGGGAACTAATACAAATAACTAGGTCACCAGCAAGGCAGCCCTCAGAAAATACTCAGTTTTATGGGATGTAGTGCTCTGACAAGAAAGTCCTTATAAGGGAGCAAGACTGGCCCTGTCTCAGTTCCTGGCTCTGCCTCACCATGTGATTGTCCTCTCTGTCACTGTGACATCTCCTGCCATGAGGATCTCTGCAGGAAAGAATAAGATGGCCCAATCTTAGGCTTTCATCCTCTCAAAAGCTACGCAGTAAATACACTTCTTTTCTTCGTTAAACACCCAGCCTCAATTATTTTGTTATAGTAATAAAAAGCAGATAATACAATTGCCCACATCATGATGACATAAGAGATCAGTATCTTGTAATAAGGAAGAAAGGCTTTATCACATGGATTTTCTATGGAGGTCAGACTCAATTACGCACCAGGGAAGAAGCCCAAAGATGGCAGTGTGGGGGCTGGGGTGGCCTGGGGTGCTGCAGAAGGGAAAGAGCGGAAAGTGGACTAAAGAAGAGTTTTGCTTGCTTTGCAATTTAGCCTGAGGCCTTGGTATGATGCCGAGAACGTCCTTTGAGCTGGAAGATTTTTTTTTTTCTTTTTTTGCCAACACCCAAACTGGGATGTCAGGACTTGTTTATAAACTGAAAATAGTTTACTGCATCTTAGCCCAGGCTTCCCAGTCTAGGCCAGTCTAGACTCTTGGGCTCAAGTCTGGGTCTCCTTATCCCTCTCTCCAGAAGTGGAGGCCATCAAGAACTCTGTACTAAATGTCTTCTCCTGAAGATCTCCCTATGTCAGCTGCTCATTCTCGTGAGAGTTCAGTCACCTACTGCCAACTAACTCTTCTGTCCAATTTAGTCCCATTAATATAGTTCCAATATGATTCTATAATTTCTCTGTCAGAAGATTCCTAGAACAATTCTGCAAACAATGCCATCAGGCCATGTCCTCAATATCTAGAGCAGTGTTTCTCAACCTTCCTGGTGCTGATGCCTTTCAATACAGTTTTTCATGTTGTGGTGAGTCCCAACCATACGATTATTTTCATTGCTACTTCATAACTGTAATTTTGCTACTGTTACGTATGTATGTTATGAATGCAAATATTTATGTTTTCTGATGGTCTTAGGTGACCCCTGTGAAAGGGTCATTTAACCCCCAAGGGGTCATGACCCACAGGTTGAGAACCACTGTTCTAGAACCTAAACAAAGAATATCCTAAACAGGAAAGCAGGCTGGGTACCACATGTTAATCAAGGGACATAGAGGATTAAGGTGGCCTCCAGTCAAAAAAGGCTTCCCTGAGTAAGAGGAAAAAAAATGACCCAGTCTTGAATAAAGACCAGGACCCAGTTATCCAACAAGGCAGCAAGAGATTTTTAGGCTGGATAAAGGAATTTTCAAGAAGATGGGAAGCCCATGTGTGGAAGAGCCAGGCTGGATGAGTTTATTGAGGGAGGTAAAACTTCCATGCAGCAACTTTCTGCAACCCTCTGTCTTCATGCCTCATTCTGGCTCTATCCATGACTATGAGTCTCCAGACAGGAATGACCATTGCCTGGTAAGGCTAGCTAGTAAGTTAGGAGATGTATGCTTTGATACGACTGAGCTTTCAAGCATGTGACAAAACTTCTCATGAACATTCTGAAAATCGAGAAAGGCTGCCCAGATAAACATAGGATTAACTAAATACTTAACTGTTTTAATCTCTGGACCAAAATTATACTCATCTCTAGTCCTCAAATCTACCATTGCTCATGGTTTGCCTACCTCTATGAGGGGCAGTGAGAGCATGGTTTCTTGAATCATCTTACATGCAGATCAGAGTGGCCCTGGAGTTTCCTGTGCTGTGGTGGCTTGTCTCAGTAACCAAGTTTCTTCAGGACCTACATGCAGTACAATAAACAAACAAACAAACAAATAAATAAATACCAAAACAAAATATTACACACATAAAAACCAACCAAGCAACAATAGAAACCTACATAAATGTAGGGCATGGACCTGAATGTTCCGTATAAGTACTTTGAACCTTTAAATTTTCTAACTTGAGAATTTTGACAACTTTTGCTCAGACTGACAGTCTGTGAACCCTTCTCCGTTTATTACACATCAACAGATAGTTCCTGGGTAATTAGGAGGGAATCAGTCAGTAACCCACATACACATTCAGATCCTTGATGTTCCTCATATACACCAATCTTAATGGACAGTGGCACTTCCAGACAGTATTTAAGGGGGAAAAAAAAAAAAGAGGAGGTCTAACTAAAATGACCCAAGGCAGCTACCCTTCTTATTCTGGTGTATATTATAATATTAAAGATTGTTGAATTGGGCAGTTATGAAAGGGATGCAGGGAAGTTCTCTGTCATTGTGTAAGAGCACACGTTGGACTTCCAGACAAAAGGCATCCTGCTCCTTCCTTCCACCAGAGAGAAGGAAAGTTAGCCACTAAAGACAGCTTTGGGTTCTTACCAGCCTGGAGCTGGCTACAGAGAAATGGTATTTAAAAACCTTTCTATCTAGCCTTGACCGTCATCTACCTGTTAGTAATCCAAGGGGGAAATACTCACCCCCAGAGGGTATAGAAACCTCACATACACCAACTTTATGTATATTGTTTTACACTATATATACAAACTGCTTATAACATTTATAAAATATGCATGGAAAGAGGTTAAGAACAGCCAATAGTAACACAGAACAATCCTAAATCATACCATGATAAAGTTATGTGAATGTGGTCTTTCTTTAAAAAGAAGGCCTTAGGCTGGTTAGATATTACATTAGGCTACTGTGTTTCTTCAATATAAGCACTATGCCACCTCTGTGGTCTTGCTGCTAATCTAGAGAGCTACTAGATAACTAATGGGCTAGCAGCATATACATCAAGGATACTCTGAACAAGGGGATAGTTGATGTATTAATGTACCAGGGAAGGCAGAGCAGGAGGCACAAATCCATCACACTACTCAGAACATGGTGCAATTTCAATGTAAGGAATTGTTCATTTTGTAAGCCTTATGGTTTTTATTACAGTATTATGTTATGCTAATTAGGTTTCTACTATTGTGATAAACACCATGAGCAAAAGCAACTTGGTGGGGGGAGGGTTACATTTCATCTCACATTTTCCAGATAGCAATCTATCACTGAGGGAAGTCAAGGCAGGGACTCAAGGCAAAAGCCTGGAAGCAATAACAAGTAGAACCCATGAAGGAGTGCTAATAACTGACTTACTCCCTCTGGCTTGCTCAATTTCCCTTCCTATACAGCCCAGGACCACCTGCCCATGGGTGGCATCACCCACAGTAGGGCCCTCCCACATACCAATCAATAGTCAAGAAAACTGTCCACTGGTTTACCTATAGGTGATCCCATGACACCTTCTTCTTCTTCTTCTTCTTCTTCTTCTTCTTCTTCTTCTTCTTCTTCTTCTTCTTCTTCTTCTTCTCCTTCTCCTTCTCCTTCTTCTCCTCCTCCTCCTCCTCCTCCTCCTCCTCCTCCTCCTTCTTTTGGTTTTTCAAGACAGGGTTTCTCTGTAGCTTTGGAGCCTGTCCTAGACTAGCTTTGTAGACCAGGCTGGCCTCGAACTCATAGAGACCCACCTGCCTCTGCCTCCCAAGTGCTGGGATTACAGGTGTGTGCCACCACCGCCTGGCTCGCCATGACACCTTCTTAATTGAGGTTCTTCTTCCAAGATGACCCACTAGTTTATGTCAAGATGACGCCCACCTCCAGCCCCCAAAAAAGTATGGAAAGAGGAATTATGGATAAAGAGATGAAGACTGTATTTGCCTCCCCCAGAGCAGGTTCCCCAAGGCTTAAAGTTCTTGCCTTTGGTGTGCCACCTTTTCTGAAGGCATACTGGCTGGGCTTGCCAATGACCTGGAAAAGCTGGATTAAAAGTCATCCTCTTTCCCTTGAGCAGCATCTGCTGAGTATGTTTGGAAAAGAAACTCCTTTGGTCTGTTCTTATGAATCTGCAACTAAGAACCCATGGAAGGGGTAGAGCAATGGCCCCACAGTCGTGAGACTTGTTACTCATGAAGAGGACCTGGGTTTGGTTTCCAGTACCCAGATGGTAACCCACAACTGTATTAAACTCCAAATCCAGGGGACCTGACACCCTCTTCTGGCCGCCTTGGGCACTAGGCACACATAGGAGGGTGCACATACATACAGGCCGGCAAAACACTTACACACGTGAAAGTTCTCTTTTTTTAAAATCTTAAATATTTTTTAAAGAACTTATGAATGTTAAAGAAAATTATTTTTCTTCTGCTATACCCTCTTTCAACAGAAGTGGCATCGTTTAATTTGAGTGTTCTTTCAACTTTGTAGGAGACAAAGTTACGAATCTTTACTTGAAGGACCATGCTCTAAAGTTAATGATGACTTACTTAAACAGAAATCCTCTCAACACTGAAGCGTGGCTGGAACCGGAAGCCAGAGGGACCAACAGGAGGGTAGATTCATGTTCTTAACCCAGTTCAGGAAACATGACTTTTCCCTGAGCAAAAAGATGGGCAAGCCAGCTGGTGTCCCCTCTCTCCCTCCCTCCCTCCCTCCCTTCCTCCTTCCCTCCCTCCCTCCTCCTCTCCCTCCTCCCCTTTCTCCATCCTCCTCCCTGCTCCCCTAACAAATATCATTGCATTCATGCCAATTAGTCATGTACAGGACTTGACTCCATGACTCATGGATGCGCTTCCTCCAACTCACCCAAGTTCCTAGGGTGAGAGCTAGAAATGCCAGCTGGGGCCCAACACCCAGGCCTTCAACCCCAGGACAGTTCAGCCTCCAGAAAGCGCCTGGCTTTTGTCTTTTGTCTTTCTAAATGTCTGCTCCTGACTCCAAGCCTGAAGCATCATACTTTTCCCACTTCTGAACCTCCTCCTGATTTTAGTGTTCTTCACACATTTTTTTTTTTTTTTTGATGAAGCTTTTGGTCCAGCGACCTTGAAAAAGAAGAAAACACAGATTTATGGGAAAGGGTCCTGGAAAATCTCACACAGACACATCTTCACTGCAGCCCTGTGGACCTGTGGGAGAGAAAGCGCCCCAAGGATCAGCCCTGAATTCGTTCCAGCTCCAGGCTCTCAGCCACTCCCTTCTCTCCATTTGGCCAACATGTTCATCTTTCCATCTCCCTCCCGCCCGCGCCCCCCTCCCCGCCCCGTTATTCACCTTTTCCATTCCCCTGTCTCATTTTCTCATTCTTTATGATTACCCCACTCCCTCACACTCATATCCCCTCACGGATCATCTTTCTGTTGGAGCCTGTACTGATGGCCTCCTTCCAAGAGCAGCAGGTTTGAATCAGCTCCAGTTTGAAATGAAGGCAGGAGGTGGGAGTGGGGTGAGGCTGGCATGGGAGAGCAGAGATCTGATGCCCAATGTACAGGGAGCACAGCCCTCCCCCAGCCTCCAGCCGGGTTCCAAAACACCCACATATTCTATCACTTCCTCTCTGCCCCCCCCCAGACATGTGCAAGAAAAGTCCTAAAAAAAAATCTCCCACAAACAAACAAACAAACAAAAAAAATTCCCACTCCCCCCATCCAAGCAGCTGGTTCCCATTAGATGTTACAAGCCCTATAAATATTCTTTTTTTTTTTCTCACTTATCTCTTATTATTTTTCCTTTCCCTTTCTCATGTTCCTGCTTCAGGATCCCCTCCTGAGAATAAGTCTAAATTAAGAAGGAAGGGATTGCCAAGCTTTGAATGTAGCATCCTGTCATGCCCCAGGCTTCTTCTGGCCGAGGAGAACCCAGGAATGATGGTGCTGGGCTTGACCAGTTTGCAGCCCTGCCTGCACACTGAGGCTGAAGTGACTCCCCCACCCCCCACCAACCTCTCCCCCCACCCCCCACCCCCCCACCCACCCAACCCCCGCCCCCTCCTGGCCAGCTGCAGAGCTGGGTTTGGCCTCAGTTCCAGGATGTACCTCTCCACTGTGTTCCCATCGAAGCCTGCTAGGTCCTCACAAGGCAGAGTTGTGCTGAGCACTGGGTGTTGTGTGGTGCCCTCAGTCTGAGGGGCAGCATTCTAGAGTTCAGACCACAGCCCCTTTGTACCCGGTCAACCTGACCTCAGAAGTTATACAACCTTCCTCGCTGGTCAAATTGTGCTGATAACACCCGCCTCAAAGGACCGTCAGGCGGGTGAAATGAGGCAAGTGATGGAAAAACAAAGCAGAACATTTACCTTAAGGTCTGAAGGTGGCATACACCCACCTCTGCTCTCCCTACTCTTCATAGGATTGATTTACCACAGAAGAACCCAGCCCTCTGGCTGCAGGGCCTCAGCTACCATCTAAGCTGTTATCTGGGCAACCAGAGGTGAACTCAGGCCTGGGGAGCCATGGAGCCTATAGTGATGGCTTCTTATTCTTCCCTCTAGCCTGCTTTAGGATGCAGATGAGGAAAGAATGAGTTATAAAATCCCTGAATTAGAACCATGTTTACAACAGTTAGAAGTTCTTATAAACCAGGCAGCGAGAAGCTGTGTCATTTGAGCCTGTGACCCCAGAGCGAGAGTTCCAAGCATCTTATCCTAAGCCCTGGTGGCTAAGAATGCAGCCACTGTGCTCAGGCTGTCTGGGGCTCCACAGTCCTCCCTCCTCCTCATCCTAGAGGTGGGGCGAGACGGCTGACCTCATGAGCTTCCTTGCCTCTCCTCTGAGGACGGCAATAGGGCTGATTCCAGAGGGTTGTTGCAAAGATTGAACTGAGGTAGTGTGCTGATTCTTGAACAACCCCTGGCAGAGCGTGTGTGCAGTACAGTACAGTACAGGTACATGTCAGCCACCCCCATTTCTCCATCTGAGACTTGTCCAAACTGACCCCTGTGCACTGAGCACAATCCAGCTAGGATTGGCTCCTCACCAGAAGAAGTCTGGCCACTTTGGTGACTTATTAACGATTCACTCAGAAATACCTTGACTGGCCCTCGCGTCGGGATGAACCTTTAGGAGAAAGTGTACTGAGTGGTTGAGGTGTTCTTCCTGAGGCTTGGCCATCCACAAACTCCAGCACCATCACTTTTCTGTGACTAGAGCCTTCCTTTTGAAGTGTAGTGCATAACAAGCAGCATCAATGATTACCAGCAACACAGCCAGTCTCCAGGGTTCCCAGAGAGGGCTGTGCCCACTCAACCTGTCTATCTTTTGGGCTGGGGGCTTGAGTGGTCTTTGCTCCCTTAGCACAGAGACACATATAGTATGCAAGCCCAAAACAGAAGCTCCACACAGCTGATCTCCCTGAATTCTTCATGCATATCTATTTCAACCAAGAGCACCTTGCAGGGTGATTTTCCCCCCCCCCGTTATTTGTTTCTCATTTCTTTGTCCCGAGAGTCAGCTTTACGTGATTGTAGAGTTGGCTAGACTGCTTCAGTCACGACCCCAATGTGTGGCATCAGGCAAGTTTCTTCACCTCTCTGAATTGCCATTCATTGCTCTATAAAATGGGGCTAACAGCTTTACAGCCTTGTATATACATCGCATCTCTCTCAATAGAGTTTAGCTGTGGCAACTCACTTTTATGACCCCCTCATTCTCTCATTTTGCCACAATCTCATCTCACTCCCTTTCATTCTATCCTCAGGGCCGTCGGAAAGCAGCTGCTCACCATCACTGCTATGTGTAACTACCTTGCCGAGACCTGGAAACAGTTACTAAATCAATCTTCCGCCTACACTGAACTTCAGGATGAATAACAATGTCTTTCATCTCTTCCTCCCAAGGTCCACTCTGAGAATCCTGATGCTTTCTGCTCTCTCCGAAGCTTGGCAGGTTTTAGTGGCCAAGCAAAAGTGTAAGACTGTTAGACATACCAGGGAAGCAAATTTTGCCATTTAATTCATCTACTACACGCGCGACTCATGCACCTACTAACGTCTGCCTTGCATTGTTTGGTTTTTTTTTTTTTTTTAAACTTAATTTTATTGGCTTTTGCATAGAATGAAAGTATGAACTTGTGAAGAAGGGTGAGTGTGTTTTGTTCCTGTACAAAACCAGCTTTGAAATTTAGTTGGTAAACTTTGGCCCGCTTGCCGGGTCAGGAGAACGAAAAACAAGGGACTCTGGAGAAAATTACAGGGAGAAAACCTTTTAAGGGACATTTTCTGCCCTTTGCATCTTCTTTGCTGGGTTCCAGCCTCTGGTAGTGACAGTGCCCTTAATGGACGTCTGTGCTCTGTGAAGCTCCTGCTGAGCGGAGCTGGGGTAGGACAGGAAATCGCCACTCAGAAAATAAATGATCTGTCCCAGAGTCTTTTGTTAATGAGTCCAGGGCGTAATAAATCAAGGTGACCCAGTCTCAAGAAACACAAGCCTGTTTAAAAAAAAAAAAAAAAACCAAAGCCCCAAAGCCCAGAGGTGAAGAGGAGGAGAAGCGGCGCGCGAGAGAAGCTACAGACGGACCTTGTAAATCACACCCAGGCGAAGCCAGGGCAGATGTGTTCTAGTTTCAGGCCCACCACTAAAGAGACAGAATATCGGCCTGGAATTGTGGACGGAAAAGGCTGTCTAAGCCCCACGACAGACAGGAGACGAGACGGAGGCTCAACGGACAGAGCCTGTCCTCTTGTCCTGGGGTTATGGGTACCTGCAAGTTCTTGCTCCATGTCCCACCAGTACCACGATGTCTCTTCCGGGTCTCCTTCTGTCCGTTTGGCCAAAGCCTCAGAGTGCGAAATCTTCAAACCCGAGGGCTCCTCATCGAATGGGGGACCCAGCTGCCTGCAGGGTCAGGCCCCAGAGAAGAGAGAAGGGTGGTTTAGAGCAGTTGTGCCTGGATCATAGCTTATCGGGTAAATTGCAGGCTCTCCCTCCGTGAGATTTGTCTAGAGAGACAGAGAGAGCTGCCCGGAAAGTCGGAGCCAACAGGTCCACAGTGAGCTTATGGTGAGACCCGTTTCGTACAGAGGACTTTACAAGGGGCTGTAATAACCTGGTGACTTCGGTGCCACGGGGCCCTGTTATGCAAGTGAGGAAAGTTAGGGGAGAGACAAGAACAACAATAAGCGTTTCTAGTGCTCCTTCGAGTGTGCAAAGTCACAGGTATCATTTCACGAGGGGCTGCCTGCACAGAAAGGTGAAACACTCTCTTTTACCGTAGAGAAGAAAACCTTTCTCCGGGCCACACAATGTCCTTCAGGACCCGGCATTTCCGGCGTGTGTACACCACGCACCCGGGTAAGGGTTAGGGCTGCTGGTGCAGGTCAGGTCAACAGCAGCTCGGCCAAGGCAGACCCCGGCTTCCCTTTCTTCTCCTTGCTTTTGCTGTTCCATGTTGTGGTCCTGCTCTATTCTTCTAAACCTTTTTTTTTTTTTTTTTTTTGGTTTTTTCGAGACAGGGTTTCTCTGTGTAGCTTTGTGCCTTTCCTGGATCTCACTCTGTAGCCCAGGCTGGCCTCGAACTCACAAAGATCCACCCGCCTCTGCCTCCCGAGTGCTGGGATTAAAGGCGTGCACCGCCACTGGCCCTTTCATACTCAGATACTGACTTTTAGCTGGGGACCGGAAGCAAGCCCTCCCAGGGATGCAGGCTTTCCAGTGAATTCTGACATACTAATCTTCTAACGTCATCCACCCATTCAATAAATATCCACAAATTTCTCCTAAGTACTGGTTTCTGTGTACGTACAAGAAGGTTGAGACTAGACTACCTTTGCAAGGAATTGTCAGGAAGGCCTTAGCAAGACCCGACCCCCCCTTAGATAATTCCTGCCTCTACTAAGTGAAATTGTAGCTTCTTCAGCTTCTAGAACCGTTCTACCCTGCTACTGTGCAGTGTACCAGCATCTGTGTTGATGGAACATCCTGGGTGCAACATCCGAGGAAATGCATAGGGAGCTTTCCATTTACTATGGGAAGGGCTGGAAAAAGAGGAGGTAGAAGTGGAAACATTCTTTTTCAAGAACATCAGTCAGACCCTATGATGTAAGAGTGAGAGTTGCTACTTTAAAACCCAAGGCTTGTGCTACCACAAGCCTTTAATCCCAGCACTGGAGAGGCAGAGCCAGGCAGATCTCTGTGAGTTCGAGGCCAGCCTGGTGTACAGAGCAAGATCCAGGACAGGCTCTAAAACTACACCAAGAAACCCTGTCTTGAAAACAACAACAAACGTTATCTAGATCAAGCAGAGGAGAGAGCTCAGTGGGTGCCCTTGCTTCACTAGCGTAAGGACCTAAGTTCAGATCCTCAGCACCCATGTTACAAACAAACAAACAACAAAAAAACTAGGCATATTGGTGCACATTTACAATCACAGTGCTTGGAGGCAGAGCCAGGAAGATCTCATAGCCTTGTTAGCCAGCCAGAGTCTCCAATCCATGAGCTCAAGGTTCAGTGAGAGATCCTGCCTCAAAATAAATAAATAAATAAATAAATAAATAAATAAAAATTAAAATAAAATAAAAATAAAGTAAAAAGCAAGTAGAGGAAGACACTTGGCATCTGCCTCTGGCTTTCACAATCACATATATGGGCACACACATGTGTCTATACATTCATATACCACACTTCAAAAAAATGGAAAAAAGGTTTTCTATATTGCAAGAAAATTCTCAAAAGCATACATCACTTTCTGTTCTTTCCTGTCACGTATTTTATATGCTGTGATCAATACCTGTATAGTATCTTCCATTTTTTCAACACTAGGATTTATATGCATTCTATGTAACTCAATGTGCAGTCTTCTCACTTGGTTTTTTTGTTTGTTTGTTTTGTTTTTTTCGAGACAAGGTTTCTGTGTATTTTTGGTGCCTATCCCGGATCTCACTCTGTAGACCAGGCTGGCCTCAAAATCACAGAGATCCACCTGGCTCTGCCTCTGGAGTTCTGGGATTCTCACTTGTTTTTAAGTGGATAAAAGCACCCCACATTCTCATACCACAGTGTATTTATTTACTCCCCAAATAGTAGGGTATGGTATTCAATCTTTATTTAATTAATATTGCTGGCATAATTCCCCCCTAAATTATTCCCTTTGATCATTCATGGATCAGTGAGTGATGGGAGAAGGCAAGTCAGATGACTCCCACTCCGTGTTAGGAATCTGCATTTCCATAAGACCCAACAAGTTCAGAACTGTGTATATCAGCAGTTTGTGAGCACCTCTTTCTTCCTTCAATTCCTGCCATTCAAAAGGAATCATTTTTATTTTGCTTTGATGATTTAAAAATAGTATAGTTTTTCGACTGCCGTGAGTTTTTGTATCTTTATTTATTTCATTGTTATCAGAATGTTTTCTCCATGTCGAATAGTCTGCTTTTTCTCCCTAGTAAATAATTTATGCTTCTTGATAAATTCTTTTATTTTTGCTTTTCAAGACAGGGTTTCTCTGTGTAACAGCCCTGGCTGTCCTGGAACTCTCTTTGCAACCAAGCTGGCCTCAAACTATTAAAGGCATGCACCACCACCTCTGGGCCCTGTATTTTAAATTCTTATGTCCTGATGATAGTTAGGGACTGAAGGTGAATGTATTTACCATCAGGAAGGTGAGGAATTTTTCCAATTATATTAAGTGTTCTAAGCATATAAAATGAGAAAGCAATAGTATTGCTTAGTACATAATTACTGAAAAATGAAATATTACAAAGTAATTCTTAATATTTATGAGCTGCCCATGCATGTTGCTAGAAGGGAAATCCAACAGTAGTGGGGAAGGACCACCATTTCTTCAGAATTTTTGAAATGCATCCCAAGATAAAATGGGTAGGTAAGAAGTCACTGAGTCCTCTCCAATGATAACTCCATATGACCGGAACACAACTCTCCACATGACCGGAACACAACTCTCCACATGACCAGAACACAGCTCTCCACATGACCAGAACACAGCTCAGGCATTGATATTTGACTGACTGCATGTTTCCAGACCTCTCCACTACTATGTGAATTGCCAGGCTAACTCCAATGTAAGCAAAATATGATTTTTGTTTTAATTTTTGATTTATTCATTTTTGAAGTTTGTGTGTGTTTTGCCTCCATGAATGTCTGTGTATCCCCTTCATGCCTGGTGCCCTCAAAGTCCAGAAGAAGTTAGATCCTCTAGAACTAGTTATAGGTGGTTGTGAACCATCATTGTGAGTTCTGAGACTAGAACCTGGATCCCCTGGAAAAGGAGCCAATGCTCTTAACCACTGAGCTATTTCTCTAGCCACAGAACAATGTGAATTTAACTCGGGCGGTTAACATCTGCTCAGCTCTTACCAGTCTATGCAGGGACTGTACTGTATGCTGTGTTCACTGACATGTTCAGGGCGCAGTCACTGTGTGTCCCAACAATGGAAACTATTTACCAGGCAGCAGAACAACCTGGTGATACACACAACAGTAGGAGTAAATCTCAGGAAGACCTCCTGGTAAGGGAAGGAAGTGAAATGGAAACAAACGTAGATGGTGAGCTTTCACAACTATGAAATGTTGAGGCAAATCTAAGGAGAAAAGTATATTTCTGGGAAACGTCCTGACACATCCACAGAGAAGATCAGTGGCTGCCTGGGGTAGTGGTGGACAGGGAATGTCGGCATACACCATGGGGATCTCTTTGGGGTAGAATAATTCGAACACCGCGCTGTGGTGATTCCGCAAATTTACTGAAAAACCATTGACTCCTTCTCTTAAAAACGAGTAGATTCTATGTAATGTAAATCAGACCTCAATAAAAGTCGGTTAGTTAAAAGAAAATAATTTCAAAGGTGAGTGGCCACTGCGTCCCATCTTCTCTTAAACAGAACAGACATTTAGAACGCGGGGTGAGTCCAGGGTCCTACTCAAACACACCATACCTAACCCAAACGTGGGGTTCAGGAGACGTTTCGCAGAGAAGATGAATTCCAGGCGGAGAAGAAGAAGAAGAAGATGGAAGCGTGTGACAGACAGGTCGCGCTGGGGCTGGCGCCCAGTTGGTTGGGCGGAGCAGTTTTCAGAGGAAGTTAAGCGCTGAGAGGGACATTACTCACTGTCATTCATCTTTGATTGGAGCTTGAGCAACAACTACCCTGCAGGACAGACAGAATTACAGACGGAGCAACGGAAACCGAGAACGTCTTTGCTGCCTGCCTGGGTCACATTCCGAGCAAAGCCGGAGGGCACCCGGGCCTGAATCTGAAGTTTGTATCGTAGCCACCCAACTGGGCTTTCACCACTCCACAGACACATACCTATTATGGGAGAGGGATTAGTGAATGAATTCATATTGGGAAGGATGTAGGGTGTGTTGCTCTTCTCTGAAGCATTCATAAAAACCCATCTTCAGAGAGTTTTGCAACTGCAGTGTGACAAGGCCTGGGAGCCACGGCCGCGGTCATTTATCATTGTCTGGCACCCTGCTCTATGTAAGCAAGCAGCCAGGAGCTTGAGATGTGCTGTTCTGTTTAGAAGTAAAGACTTCTCTGCGCTCAAGAGAAATGGAGGTTGGTGATTTTTTTTTCTGAAGCATTAGAAAAATTTGAAAGGCCGCAGAAGTCCCTTCTATAACACAAAACTCTAATCCACAAATCCTCGTTAACTGCTCTCCAATAAGAATTTTAAAAAGTAAGTGTCCCAAAGCACTTAAGATGATACGAACCCACCAGAAACATGTCTTTGACAATTGCACTCTTTTCTCTTGGCTTTCTTGAGAACTGTTCCTTCCTCTCCTTTGGGCCAAGTCTATCTATCTGCCCTTTATGGGAAATTGAGAGTTGGCTTGGGTGAGGTAAAAACACACATTCTTCCCTTGGAAGAACAGACTTGCATTCCTGAGAGTAAAATAAATTAAGCCCAGTTTCTCTGTCCATTAATTATGTGGAATAAACAACCTTCTCCTGGTCTCCAAGAAGCACAGGAGACCAGCACAGATTTCCTTCCAGACCCAGGGGGTTGAGAGTGGGGGGGTGGGAGAGGAATCACTTGCCCATCCAAGAGGACGCCTGTGGTCTGGGAGGATTCGGAGGATTGTGAGGAGCCAAGCTGTACCACCAGATGTTTGTAAGAAATCCACTAATGGAGACAACTCCATGGTAGGTCCACAGAGGTTTGCTGCACTGGGAGGGCGTGGGCGGCATTGCAGAAGAGCAGCCATGCAAAGGACCAGAAACCCTGCAGACCAGACCCAGTCTAAGGCGAGCCCTGGCCCAGGGACTCACCTTAGTTTGAGTCTTACATTATGCCAGCACCATTTCTTTAGGGAGCCTGGAGTTTCAGTAGGAGAAAACGCTGCCTGGTTTCTGGTGGTCTCAGTTAAACTGAACTTTCTGGGCTATGCACTGTCGCCTCCCTGACCTGAAGGACAGAAGCCTAGAGCAGAAAACTTTCAGCATGGGAAATATTCCTCTGAAGCCCCTTCCATGCTTAGTTATCACTCGCTGTTTGTTATTTCATTCTCCTCTTCTACTTCACTGAGACAACCTTAATGTTTTTATGAGCTACAGTAGAGCATCCATTTAAACAGCTTCCCAGAAGCCTTTGCACCTTAGGGGAAGCCCAACGGACCCACTTATGGCCAATGAGACTCAATAGGAGCTCTCTGGGTTAGGGGTTGTTAAATCACACTGCTCCTGCCCTTGCCCACAATTTCTCTTAGCTCTCATCTTTAGACTCTGGGAACAAAAGGCTACATTAGTTAGCAAGCAGAAATACAGCAGCAGCCCAGATCCTGCATGGATCCCGGTAAACATTGCCCTGAACTTACTCTGGCTGCTGCTGGAGCACTTCATTTGTTTCTTTGTTGGTTTTTCTCTCCAGTGTTGGGGATTAAACCAAGGGCCTGGTGCTAGGCAAACACTATCACTGAGCTGTATCGTCCCTACATCTTGTTTAAGCTATGTTTTGTTGGGCCTTTGCTACACACAGTCAGGCATAACTCTCAGCTGATAACAACCTGAGTTCAATTCAGTGCAACAGTGATCCCTTAGGATGTGCTAGTTCTACACTGGGTTTGGGACACAAAGATGAGAGTTATAAACCATCACCTTCCAAAGGGTCTCAACCAAATGCATTAAAAAAGGTAACACAAACAAGCCATTGTCGTATAACTCATATACTCATATGCCCTTTAAAAAAGATTTGTATTACAGTTACTGATTTGTTGTGGGGGGGGTGCATGTGTGACACTGCATGCAAATAATTTTGGGGAAGGCATTCTAGGAATCAAACTCAGGCCATCAAGTTTGACAATAAGTGCCTTTATCCAGTTCGTGTTTTTATATGAAGGTTTGTTTAAAGTATATTAGAAACACCAGACGTGGAGGTTCCCACGTCTGGAATTCCAGCACTCAAGGGAACTGGTAGTTCAAAGAGCCTGGGTTATGTTGTAAGTTGAATTCAATGAGGGTTGTAGCGAAATCCTGTCTCAAAAAAGCAAAATCAAGGTTGAGGGTGTAGCTCAGTTGCTATAGTGCATCCGTCCCCAGCACTGCCTAAACCTGTTGTGGTGGTCCATGCCTGTGATCCCAGTGCTCAAACAGATGAGGCAGGAAGACCACCAGTGTCATCCTCAACAACATATGGAGTCCAAGGTCAGCCTACGATATATAAGACTGTCTTAAAAAAATAAGTGTATTGGGAGCAAATATTCATAAGGAAGCAAATGTAAAACTTAGATGGAACTTATCTCTAGAAGATTCTGATACCTTCCAATACGTGTACCAATATATGTGCCTATCTGGGCGGCTCCTGCTAACTCAATGTCCAGTGTTCACATCATCGATAAAATCTGCCAAATGACAAAAATCACAGTTATTTTACCCTCCCCAAAGTACCACTTTACACTTGTTTATTTTCTCTTGTCAGGTCAAAAGACCTCTGTGTTTCCTAAGTAAATTTCTCAAACCTTTGTCGATGTCTAATACACAGGAGAAACCCCAAGAAGTCCATAGAAAAATAAACTCCATCTCAAAGGGCAGTAGTAGCAAAGGACAGCTTGGTCGGAAGCACACCCAGATGGATGCTGAAGCGTCGTAGAGTGGCATTTCACCCTGCTGCAGTGCCGTCTCTGCTGGCCTCTTCCTTTCTGTGACTCCTTCTCTGTCTGTCTGTCCATCTGTCTCTCTCTTCATCATGGCCTCTTCATCAATAGTCTCCTGGGTACTAACCGGTGCTCCCATGTTCTCACCCTCTATCTCCTTGTCCCTCATCCAAAGTGAGTGAGTAATAAGGACTTTGGGCTGGGTGGGGATGGCTTTGTGGGGCAGACCATTTGTGGTGCGAGCCAAACCTGTGTGCAGAGCCCCAAGCACCCCCACATGAAAGCATGTCTATAACTCCATGTTGTCAATGAGGCTTTACAACTTCCACACATTTGCAGCTAGTACTGTATTCTTTTCTGTTAGATGTTCTTTATTCCTTCTATGGAATTGATAGGTTTTTTAATTGATAGTCCATGTTCTTTATTTATTAGGGGAATGAGTGGTTTGTTATGGTTTAAGATGCATGTTTGGGCTGGAGAGATGAATCCATGGTTAAGAGGACTTGCTGCTCTTCCACAAGACATAACCAATGTCAGTTCCCAGCATCCATGTTAGCAACTCAGCTCACAATCCCCTGTAACTCCAGCTCTAGGGGAACTCACACCGTTTTCTGGTTTCCACGGCTGCCTGTGCTCATACAAGCACATCCACAGGGATCCAAACACTAACACAACCATATACACATGCTTCAAAATAAAAACAGATCATTTTAAAAAAATCATTTTCCCACATGTCATATATCCTTCACTCCGTGTAGTGGAGAGCTTTACCTTGCAAAGATATTAGTTTCTGTATAATCAAATTTATTCATCTTTTCACTGCTGATTTCTAGGTTCAGTCTCCTACTCGGAAAAGCCTCCTGGTGGGACAAGAAATCCTCTGTACCTTCTTAACCATAGGTTGTATTGAGTTTCACTCAATGCATTTTTTTTTAATGAGTGGTACAGGTTAGGGAATGGAATGATTGAAAATGAGGGCAGAACTGGGCATGCTGGCACATCTCAATAATCCCAGCAGCCCTTGAGAGGTAGAGGTAGTAGGACCAGAAGGCAATGCGAGAGCTTGTCTCACAAAAGAAAAAAAAATCAATGCTGATGATGGGTAGGTGGGGAAGCAATAAGAATCGAAAATCAAACACTCTCTACTTTGGATAATCTTGCTGGACAGGAGCACTTGGATTTTTTTTTTCATCTACCCCTTTGTCTATAGGAAGCCACCAGCTAATGAGCATGCCCAAAGTGTTATAAGTGGAGAACTTGAAAGGCAAGGGTTCCAGTGCTTTAAGGACATGTGTGCATGAATGCCTACACTTCTCGACTTGGGCATACCACAATACCGTTCCCCTCCATTGGTGCTGTTGTCCAGCCTCGTGGGTAAAGACTGTCATGGGAATTATAACAAAACCCACAAGCTTGAAAAGGAAAGCAGGGGAAACTAAAAGATGACCTAAGGCATGACAACAGAAGGAAAGTTATCAGGCAAGATGCAATCTCCCAAGCTGCAGGTGGTGGAGCTTGTTTTCAATCCCAGCACTCTGGAGACAGAGGCAGGTGGGTCCCTGAGTTTGAGGCCAGACTGGTCTATTGAGTGAGTTTCAGGACAGCCAGGGCTACACAGAGAAACTCTGTCCTCAAACAAACAAACAAACAAAGATGCAAATTCCTTGACTGTGTGGGCTTGAGAGGGAGTTAGTGAAGCAGCTTAGCCACATAGAAGAAGGCAGCTGTCACTATCTAGAGCCCCTTGCCTCTCCTGCGCCCCCTCCTCCTCAGTGGC